>NW_012102221.1:2477409-2482084 GCF_000951045.1 Mandrillus leucophaeus | reverse complement strand
AAACAAACAAACAAACAAACAAACAAATAAAACAAACTTTCGCAGAAACAGAAAACCAATGCCACATGTTCTCACTTCTAAGTGGGAGCTGAACGTTGGGTACTCATGGACATCAAGATGGGAACGTCCTGTCACCTCCAGCAGCTTCCGGCCCAGCACTGGGGATTCTAAAAGGGGAGATGAAGGGAGGGGCCGAAGGCTGAAAAACTACCTATTGCGTGTTATGGTCTCTGCCTGGGCAATGGGATCAGTAGAAGGTCAAATCTCAGCGTTACACAATACAATGACCTGCATGCACGCGCCCAGAATCTAAAATAAAAATAGGATAAATAAATAGAAGAAATAAAGGCATTAAAAATAATTTTTCAGCAATATATATATATACACATATAGGTAGATATTTCATTGTGCTTGTTATTTGGCAAGAAAAAATCAAGATAGGTCTATTTTTCAGATTTGAAAGTTAGTTTTTAAAATTCAGATTCCATTTTATAAATGAGCAGTTTGTGATGTGATGGGCAGCCTTTAATATTTTATCTGACAATCAGTAGATGGATTTATCAGCATGTTTATGGCTGTGCTGGTGTCTGTAAAAATAGTATACAGCTAATTTTTTTTTTTTTTTTTTTTTTTTTTTTATGAGACAGAGTCTCACTCTGTCACCCAGGCTAGATTGCAGTGGTGCAATCTAGGCTCACTGCAACTTCCACCTCCCGGGTTTAAGCGATTCTCCTGCCCCAGCTTCTGGAGTAGCTGGGATTACAGGTGCATGCTACCATGCCCAGCTAATTATTTTTTCTGAATTTTTAGTAGAGACGGGGGTTTCACCATGTTAGCCAGGAGGGTCGGCTGCTGGTGTTGCTTCAGTATACAGCTAAATTAAAGGCTTCGATTCTTAGTTTGCTCATTCTAATTTAGCTGAATTCTGAGTATAATGCATTTGTATCTGAGGTTCCAGGCTTCTCCCTCATCCTTCTCAGGGTGTTAAAACTCATGTTGCCAGGTGCAGTGGTGCACGACTGTAGTCCCAGCTACTCAAGAGGCTGAAGCAGGAGGATGGCTGGGGCCAGGAGTTTGAGACCAGCTTAGGCAACATATGGAGACCTCCATCTCAAAACAACAACCACCAAAAAATAAAAAATTAAAAAAAATTTTAAAAAAACCCTCACATGAAGAGTTCTTTCTGCTACCCTTGAAGATCAGAATAACGTAAGTTCAAAGCTGCTCTGGTATCCAGTCAAATCTACTCCTTCATTTTTTTGCATTGACCAAAGTGCTAATGGTCAGGAAGTGACGAGACCAGTGGAAGATGTTATTTGGCACGTTGATTATTGGGGACCTATTGGGGACCCCTAAGCTGTTAGAGCTGAAGGAGACTTTAGCAATCATTCCATAGAAATGAAACTCCAGGCGAGGATGTGACCTCTCCCAGATCACAAGGCCTGTCAGGGCAGACGCTGAGCCCAGGAAATGTAGGTCTTCTGTGTGTGTTCAGTTCTTCAGGGGACAATTTAAATGAGAAGGAAGTTGGGTAGTAGAGTCCATGGAATAGCAGTTCCTCTATCAGGCCTGTGTTTCTCTTTGCTGCTACTTACATATGAGAAAGAAACATGTTCCTGAGATGCCACACTTATCACTTAAAGGCACTTTTCATTGTATTGCTGTTGGTCTGTGCTCACTGCTGACAGCAATGGCAGGCTGCCATCCTCGGAGTGAGGACCTGTGGTTCTCCTTCCTGCTTCCACTGAACCCCAGCAGCTGCCAGCACGGCGTCTAGGAATAGTGGATGTGGACATAATTAGGAGTTTCTTGGGCAGCCCAGTTAACAACCCCGCAGAGGGCATGATCATAAGAACATCACTCATGTCATTATCATTTAATTCTATCCAAAAAGAGTTAAAATGGACATTCTAGAGTTAAGTGAACAGCTTGTTAAATGAATAACATAGACATAAAATCCAGTGGGTCCAACCAGCAGTGATTACTATAGTTAATAATAATAATATCATCTTGATTAACAAGAATAGGAAATAGAATACAGTTAAGACTATCGCCATATTCACGTGTTTCAGGATCCTGCGATGCGCTGTGCACCATGCAGCGGGCTTTGCTTCTCACCAGCACTGTGCAATAAGATATTATCATTATTCCCTTTATAACATAATCCATGTGTTTTACAGGTGGAAAAGAGAGACAAGACAAACCTGCTGGTAAATATTTCAACCCAGTTCTCCATTTTCCCACTAGATGGCACTTTTATACCTCTCTGGTCCATTTTACAATCACAGCAGATGGGCAGAGTGCACTTAATTTATAGTATGTTTAAACAAATCCTATGTATATATAATATCTGGGAACATTAAATCAAATAAACGGCTTCCATTCAAATATGCTTTCCTTTTCCAATATAACAGTTGTAAATATCTGGTCCCTGGACAGCCCGTTCGCCTTTCCACCAGATGCTCCAAGGCTGGCTCTGGGCCCTTGCTCCTGCCCTGACCACCCAGCCTGAGCCCCGGGGCCAGGTCCACGGTGCCCGTGCGCACTGCCTTCTGCTGGGGCTGGGCTCAGGGCTGCTTCGCCCCTCACCGGCTTCCTCTGCGCTGTTACTGCCCTCCCTGCACCCCCACCCCGGCTCACTCAGCTCCTTCACCTCTTCCCTGATGAACTGGGGAACAGTATTCCCAACCCTGATCCACAATGTATTAAGGCTGTGTTGTACTTTTAAAACAAACAAACATAAACATTTGAATGCTGAAGGCTTAGTGATAACAAAAATAAATAAATCTACCCACTCCCCCACACATCACAACGCACACACGACACATGCATATATAAAACATCCACACACGAAACACACACATAAAACACATTCGCACACGAAACACACACACATATAACACATTCACACACGTGAAACACACAAAACAACACATACAAAAAACACGCACACAACACACAAAATACAAGCAAAACACTGTCTCTTATACACATCTAGATGTGTATAAGAGACAGGTATATAGCTTACTGTCGTTTTCCATTGAATTCTAACTTTCAGAGAAGAGACTATATTCAAGCTGCCTCCCACAATAACGGGCACACACAGTGTTCAGCAAACTAGTTCCCTCTCCTTTGCCCTTGGGTATCAGGCAATTGTCTTTACAAATGTAACAGTGTATGGTGGACTCACTGGTGGAGAGAATTGTTTGGGTTTGTGTTTGTCTTACCTTATCTATCCAGAGAGGGGTCAAAATTTATCTTATATGTACAGATGCAGCTTTTCCACTGCGCCCAGCACTCCCCAGGAAACATGCGCATGCTTTGTAGCCACCGGGAACTTTCAAAGGACGATGCTGTGCACAGGTGGCAATTTTCACGTGCTGTGATGATTGTGTGGGTTCCTTCAATGCCCAGACACTGTCAAAACGGCAGTCAGAATGGCTCCCAAGAGCGTGGTTGGGAAGGCACCTTTACAAACAATACAGACTAGAAAACCTTTGTCATCCCACGGAAAACACTATCAAACACAACACAGAAGTATGGGTTTTGGGGTTTGGGGTTTTTTTTGATAAGTTTCTGCTGCCACCATTTGAAATAATTATCTTCACTATTAGAATGAGAAAGCAGTAAAGGAAACATCAAGACAAAAAGTGACTTTCTCAGAAATATTTATATACTTGAGCAAATTAATATTTGATTTGGGTGAATCTGAATGTATTTCTCAAGAAATTGCTTCATTAAAAATAAAACTGTGGGCTGGGTGTGGTGGCTCACCCCTGTAATCCCAGCACTTTGGGAGGCCGAGGCGGGTGGATCACGAGGTCAGGAGATTGAGACCAGCCTGGCCAACATGGTGAAACCCCCGTCTCTACTAAAATACAAAAAATTAGCCGGGTGTGGTGGCGGGCGCCTGTGGTCCCAGCTACTCGGGAGGCTGAGGCAGGAGAATCGCTTGAACCCGGGAGGCAGAGGTAGCAGCGAGCTGAGATCGCACCACTGCACTCCAGCCTGGTGACAGAGTGAGATTCTGTCTCAAAAACAAACAAACAAACAAACAAACAAACAAATAAAACAAACTTTCGCAGAAACAGAAAACCAATGCCACATGTTCTCACTTCTAAGTGGGAGCTGAACGTTGGGTACTCATGGACATCAAGATGGGAACGTCCTGTCACCTCCAGCAGCTTCCGGCCCAGCACTGGGGATTCTAAAAGGGGAGATGAAGGGAGGGGCCGAAGGCTGAAAAACTACCTATTGCGTGTTATGGTCTCTGCCTGGGCAATGGGATCAGTAGAAGGTCAAATCTCAGCGTTACACAATACAATGACCTGCATGCACGCGCCCAGAATCTAAAATAAAAATAGGATAAATAAATAGAAGAAATAAAGGCATTAAAAATAATTTTTCAGCAATATATATATATACACATATAGGTAGATATTTCATTGTGCTTGTTATTTGGCAAGAAAAAATCAAGATAGGTCTATTTTTCAGATTTGAAAGTTAGTTTTTAAAATTCAGATTCCATTTTATAAATGAGCAGTTTGTGATGTGATGGGCAGCCTTTAATATTTTATCTGACAATCAGTAGATGGATTTATCAGCATGTTTATGGCTGTGCTGGTGTCTGTAAAAATAGTATACAGCTAATTTTTTTTTTTTTTTTTTTTTTTTT
>NW_012102221.1:2476487-2477359 GCF_000951045.1 Mandrillus leucophaeus | reverse complement strand
GGCGTGGAGACCTGGGCACCCCAGCCCCGCTGGGCATCGCAGGAATGGGCTTCCAGTGCCTCCTCCGTGTGGCCATTACACCATCAAGCTAAAACCACCTCCCATGGACTATATATGTATAAAGAAAACAAAGGAGACCCCTTCAGAAAGTGAGCTCAGATGACGCCCCTCTGCTAAGAGGTGCCTGCTGGGCAGGTATTTCTTTGGGTGCCACATACTTTTGGGGAAAACGAGGCCTTAGCAACTCATATTTTTATTCACAAATAAGCCATTAAACTGTTCATTGAAGGAAGAGAGTGTGGCCTCTATTAGAAAATACAGAACAAACATTTACACAAAAGTGTTATTTTGGAATAAATTTCAGTTCGAGAGCTCCCTTTTTAAAGTCACCCGAAGCATACCGGTTGCTACACAGAGCAGGATTCAAACATCAAAATTACTCAAAACTCTTAGAGACAAACCAGTGAAATTCATTGTCCTACTCATTATCCAATTTATCCAACAGTAATCATTACGACTGATTCCTGTAACTGCCTATTTTCATGGCCTGTAGCGAGGGGGAGTATAGGGTGTAGGCAGGCATGTCTGAAGGCATAGAAGTCTCTGCCTGGGCATTAACAAAATGACTGGAAAAATCAGGCAATTGCATCTTGGGGCATTGATATCTCTTATCTGCACATTAGACTTAGTTTTATGAGTAACAAAATTGAGTTGAGACTCTTAACTGATGTTCAGATTCACTGCCAGCACTCCCCACACAGAAAAGGAAACGCCCTGTGTCCGGTGGGCAGACCCACGCAAGCCCACCCCCAAAGCCCGGGGACACACCCCCAAAGCCCGGGGACACACCCCAAAGCCCGGGGACACACCCC
>NW_012102221.1:2461535-2476077 GCF_000951045.1 Mandrillus leucophaeus | reverse complement strand
CCTTCCTTCCTTCCTTCCTTCCTTCCTTCCTTCCTTCCTTCCTTCTTATATGGAGTCTCGCTCTGTTGTCAGGCTGCAGTGCAATGGCGCAACCTCAGCTCACTGCAACCTCTGCCTCCCGGGTTCAAGTGATTTGCACCAGCCTCTCGAGTAGCTGGGACTACAGGTGTGTGGCACCTCACCCAGCTAATTTTTGTATTTTTAGTAGAGACAGGGTTTCACCATGTTGGCCAGGATGGTCTCAATCTCCTGACCTCGTGATCCACCTACCTTGGCCTCCCAAAGTGCTAAAGTGCTAGGACTACAGACGAGAGCCACCATCCCCGACCTAGAAAGCGTTCTTTTTACAGCAGCTTTTATAAGACTGGTGCAGCAGACCCTCTTGCGAAACTGCTGCCCAGTGGGGAGGTTGAATCAGCATCTTTATAGGGGTTGTCTATGCCACAGGCATTGTTTGTTTGTAGGGGTTGTCTATGCCACAGGCATTGTTTCTGAGGAACTAATTGGTGTGCAGGGGTCCAACAGTCACTTCAAGATGGCTGACTCTTGCCATGCACTGATCTCACCACTCAGAAAACACTCAAAGGCCACTTTCTGGGGCACACATGAAAGGTCTCTGCTCTTCAGCTGAATCGAAGTATTTGAAATTGGCTGTTCGTTTTCAAATCTGTTCAGGTCAATTTAACTGTTATTGTAAAGAAGTAATTCACTTATAGTTACATAAGCCCAACCTGAAAGAATTCCCAAGAACCAAAGCTGGAAGAACTCGAGTGGCAGAATGAATGATCTCGTATTGGATTACATCTGAAAGTAAAAAATCAATATCCCATGAGTTCATACAGATACAAAATGACCGAGTGAATAAAACAGTGAGAGAGAAGAGAGAAATCTCCCATACAGGATTCCAAATAAGTTACACCATTAATCCTCTCTCAAGGACACGGAGTTTAACTCTCTACCCTCACTTAGGGAACTGCTTCCAAAGAGTAGAGCACGGATAGGAGGGAGAAGGTGATTTACAGAGGAGAAACAGGCTATCGGTGAGCTAACATCACCAATGATAAGTCACATTCATAGCATGCACTGTTTAACAAACAGATTTATCGATATATAGTCACGTATACCCAAACTTCCATTTAAAACTATGATTCCGGCCGGGCGCGGTGGCTCTCACCTGTAATCCCAGCACTGTGGGAGGCTGAGGCAGGTGGGTCATGAGGTCAGGAGATGGAGACCAACCTGGCTAACATGGTGAAACCCCGTCTCTACTAAAAATACAAACAATTAGCCTGGCGTGGTGGAGGACACCTGCAGTCCCAGCTACTTGGGAGGCTGAGGCAGGAGAATGGCATGAACCTGGGAGGTGGAGGAGGTTGCAGTGAGCTGAGATGGCGCCACTGCACTCCTGCCTGGGTGACAGAGTGAGACTGCGTCTCAAAAATAAATAAATAAATTAATTAATTAATTAAAATAAAATTATGATTCAGTGATTTTTAGTATATTTCCAGAGTAGTGTGATCATTAACCTAATTTTCTAACATCTTCATCACTCCCCAAAAGAAACCTCATACCTATTAACAGTCATTTACCCATCTATCCCAGCGCCAGACATTCACTACTCTACTTTTGGTCTCTGTAGATTTGCCTCTTCTGAACATCTTACGTAAATGCAATCATACAACATGGGATCTTTTGTGACCTGTTTCTTTCACTTTCACCTTGTTTTCAAGGAGCAACCATGTTGTGAAGCCTGTACTTCATTCCTTCATATTGCCACATAATAAAAAGGAATTGCCCTTGTGTAATTAAACACATCCTATTTATCCATTCATCAGATGGAAATGTGGGTTTTCTCACTTTTTGGCCATCATGAATAATGTTGCTATAAATATTCATGTATGAGTTTTTGTGTGGACACATGTTTATCTTTCTGTTGAGCGTGTACCCAGGAGCAGAATTTCTGGGTCCTATGGGAACACTATGCTTCCTATTTTGAAGAATGACGTTTCTGAAAGCAGCTACACCATTTTACGTTCCCACCGGCAACGTCTGAAAGCTCCAGTGTCGCCACATCCTGGCTCACAATGATTATTCTCTGTCTTTTTGATTCTAAGGCCACCGTAGTGGGTGTGAAGTGGTATCTTATTGTGGTTTTGATTTGCATTTCCCCAATGATTAATGATGTTGAGAACGTCTTTATGTGTTTATCAGCCATTAGTATATTTTCTTTGGAGAAATATTTATTTACTTATTTTCTCCATTTTTAATTGGGGTATTTGCTTTGTATTACAAAGTTGTGAGTTCTTTACATATTCTGGATGCAAGTCCTTGTCAGATACATGATTTGCAAATATTTTATGCCATACTATGGGTTATCTTTTCACTTTCTTGATGGTGTTTTGTGAAATACAGAAGTGTTTATTTTTGATGATGTCCAGTATATCTATTTTTTTATTTTGTTGATTATAATCTTGAAGTTGTGTCTAAGGAACGATTGCCTAATCCAAGGGCACAAAGATTTATTCCTGTGATTTCATCGAGGAGTTTTATAGATTTAGCAGTTACGTTTAGGGGCGTGATCCACTTTGAGTTCATTTTTGTGTGTGATGTGATACATTGAGTCCAAATCCATCTTTTCCATGTGAATTCCAGTTGTCCCAGCACTGGACCCCTTGTCAAAAGTGAATTGACCATAAATGTGAGGGTTTGTATCTGGACTCTCAATGTTATTTCGTTGATCTATGTGTCTGTCATCATGCCCGCTCCACACAGTGTTGACTGCTGGAGCTTTGAACTAAATTTTGAAATTGGGCAACATGAGTCCTCCAAATTAATTCTTCTTTTTTTAAAATATTATTTTGGCTATTTTGAGTCCCTTGAATTTCTACATGAATTTTTGGATCAGCTAGTCTATTTTTGCAATACAAGACAGCTGAGATTTTGATAAAGATTAATTTGTGGAGTGTAGCCATCTTAACAATATTAAGTCTCCTGATCCATGAATGTAGAATATCTTTCCATTTATTTAGATTTTTAATGTGTTTCATATCTTAGCATATAAATTTTGTACTTCTTTTGTTAAATGCATGCCTAGACATTTTATTTTTATGCTATTAAAATGCATTTTTTCCTTAATTTTCATTTTTGTATTATTTATTGCTAGTGTATATAAATAAAATTATTTTTGTATATTGACCTTATATGCTGCCTCATGCTGAAGTGGTTTGTTAGCTGTAGTGATTTTTCTGTGGATTCCTTAGGATTTGTTTATATATGTGATCATGTCATCTGAAAATGGAGGTCGTTTTAACTGTTCCCTTTTTTTTCCCTTTGTAATTGCCCTGGCTACAACATCTAGAAAGATGTTGAATAGAAGTGTCTAGAGTAGGCATTGTCTCATTCTTGATATTAGGGAGAAAGCATTAGTCTCGCTCCAGTAAATATGATGTTAGTTGTGGATTTTTCATAGATGCTTCTAGCTAAGCTGTGAAAGTTTCCTATGTCCAGTTTGCTAAAATTTTAATCAAGTTGAGGAAGTTTCCTCCTATGTATAGTTCGTTAAGCATTTTTATCATGAAAAGGTTTTAGATTTAGTAAATTACTTTCTTCCATCTATTGAGATGATTGCCATAACTTGTGCCTTGTTCTGTGAATATGATGCATTACATTGATAGGCTCTTGGATGTTGAACCGACCTTACATTACTGTAATAAATTCCACTTGGTCATAGTGTCTGATCTTTTAATATGGGATGGAATTAAGGTTGCTAATAATTTGTCGAGGATTTTTTTAGTCTCTAACGGTTATCACTGTGTGATTTTTTTTCTTATGATGTCTTTGGTTTTAGTGTTAGGGTGATACTGGCTTTACAGCATGAGTGGGGAAGTATGCTCTTCTGTTGTATGTTTTGGAAGAGTTTGTGAAGAATTAGTATTAATTCTTTGAATGTTTTGTAGAATTCACAGTGAACCCCTCTGGGCCTGGGATTTTCTCTGTTAAAGTCTTAAAATTAACAGTTCAAGCTTATCCATGTCTTCTTGAGTCAGTGTCAGTTGTTTGGGTTTTTCTGGGAATTTGTCCATTTTATCTGAGTAATTTGTGGCATGCACAATTTTTCATAGTATTTCACTATAATCTTTTACGATTGTTCGTGGTATTCCGCTATAATCTTTTTTATTTCCACAAGGTCATAGGTGATGTCCTCTCTTCCATTCTGGATTTTATTAATTTGATTGTTCCCTCTCTCTTTTTCCTGGTGAGTGTCACTAAAGGTTTGTCGATTTTATTAATCTTTTCAAATAATTCACATATGTTTTTATTGATTTTTCTATTTATTCTTTCATTTATGTCTACTGTAATCTTGTTTCCCTTTTAATGAACTTTTTTGACTATGCAAAGACCGGTTCCGGTGAGTATGACAGGGGAGCCCTGCCACAGTGTTACCCAGGGCCCAGGTGGGTATGACAGGGGAGCCCTGCCACAGTGTCGCCCAGGGCCCCGTTCCTGTGGGTATGACAGGGGAGCCCTGCCACAGTGTCGCCCAGGGCCCCGTTCCTGTGGGTATGACAGGGGAGCCCTGCCACAGTGTTACCTAGGGCCCCGTTCCTGTGGGTATGACAGGGGAGCCCTGCCACAGTGTCGCCCAGGGCCCCGTTCCTGTGGGTATGACAGGGGAGCCCTGCCACAGTGTTACCTAGGGCCCAGGTGGGTATGACAGGGGAGCCCTGCCACAGTGTTACCCAGGGCCCAGGTGGGTATGACAGGGGAGCCCTGCCACAGTGTCGCCCAGGGCCCAGTTCCTGTGGGTATGACAGGGGAGCCCTGCCACAGTGTTGCCCAGGGCTTTGCAGATGGTTTGGAATTTCCCTCTCATTGCACTTGAACGCCTTTATGAAGGTGTTCTGTGGCATAATTCAGATTCCGGAGCCACAGTAGAAGAGATTTCACCAGATTTGTATTCACATTGCTGAATCTCAGTCCGTCCATCTCTAGTTGGAAATAGAATACGAAGTACCTTCGTGATACTAGCAGTATACAGGCACTTACACTTTCGAAATTAGGCAATGTGAGTTTTCCAACTTAGTTCTTTTTCTCCATATAATTTTGGCTATTCTTATTCTTATTTTACAGATGAGAAGACTGAGGCACATAGAGGTTAAGAATTAGAGAAGAAGTGAGTAAGCGGTAGCAAGTAGGCTAGAAAATCAACTCCATAGCATCTGCTCCTGAATCTACACTTTTCCCCACTACCTGAGGAATCAGCTAATAATGGCTTCTGAACCAAATCTGACCTGCTGTCTGTCTTTGCAAATAAAGTTTTCTTGGAACACAGTCATAGCCATTCATTGACACATCATGTATGGTTGCTTTTGCTCTATAACAACAGAGTTGAGTAATTGAAGGCAAGATCCTGTGGCTCACAAAGCCTAAAATATTTGCTACTTGGTGCTTTTCCAGAAAAGCGCACTGATCCCAGCACTGTGCTATTCTGACTGTCATTCCAATCGTACATGCCTCAAGGCCGTTTTGAAAACAAATAATGCAGCTGATGAAATACGCCTAGAAGAGTGTCTAGCACACACATGAACGCGTGTGTTTGTGTATATATAATATATATACGTGTGTGTGCGTGTGTGGGTGGGTGGGTGTGTGTGTATCAAGGTCCTTTCTCTGACAGTCTGCCTATCAGTAATTCATTGTATCATAAATCATTTCTGCTTTGGTTCTAGAGATTAAGTCAAACCCGCTAGTCTGCTTTCCCTTCTCATTTTGGGTCTCATTGGAGCCCCATTCAGCTCTTTCCCATCACGAACATACAAGACATGTCTGCCGAGGTGGGGAGGGATGAGGTCGCGAGTCACACTCCAAGGAGAAGGAAGCAAAGGCTGATTTCCAGAGTGAGACTCTGGTTTTTGGCAGAGCCAGTGACCTGACCAGAATGAAACGACACCGTGAATTTTCATTCCAACAAAGAAGAAAGGAATCCAATTTAAAACTAGCTTTGACTAGATTTTGCTGCAAAATAGAAGATGATATTGAGCTAAATAATTCAAATTCTTATTCAGAACCTAGAGAATGTGGGGGCATTCATTCTCTCCTGTCAAGAGCCTGGTAATGCGATTTCAGCTGCCCCACGCTCCCCTTGCTTCCAGCCTCCCATGTGGCCAGCCTGGGAAACTGCCACCACCTCCACATCCTGCCCAGATCTCACCTGCTAGAGCACGGGCAGCAGAGATCCTCTCCCCAGCACATCACTTTTGGTCCATCAGAAACAGAACATTAGAGACGACTCTCAATACTGCTCATGTTAGAATAAAGCCAGCTCCTTTTCTATTAAAAAAAGGTTGTACAACTCGCGCGAGGTTTGCCAGCGATGCAGAGGAGGGGGTTTTGTTGTTGCAGGGCCAATACCTTTCCATTTGTTTTTCTTCACGGAATTTTCTCCAGCACTCCCATGTAGCACTGCGTGCCTCGCCCCAGCCCTGCGCTATGCAATGCTTTGGTGATCCAGGGTTGCCGCTGGTTCTGCAGGGTCTGCAGTGACACAGGTCTCTCTGCCTGACGCATGGGGTCCTTGTGGGTCTCAGCCATGTTCTTCTCCCAATAACTGGTCAAATGCAGAAGTGAAAACAAAGCATTTCAATATTTATTGAATTACCCTATTTGCTAGCCCGCCCTTTCATTTTCAGTTTATTTTTACACATATTTGATATCTATTATGTGTAGGGTACAGAGCTAGGTTCTGAGAGGAAAACAATAAGGAAAAAGCATTCCTGTTTCTGATAAGTAGTATTCTCTATTGAGAAAGTGGAATGAGAACAGGAAGAAATTCACAAATAATTGTAATGCAAGCAGAATCACATTGTTCCCAATGCTGTCCACAGAAGGGTCGCTGGGCTTCTTTCTCAAGGGCCTCTAGCCGGGCTGTGGGATGTTACTGGAATAGACGTACAGCATTCTTTGATTCATTCATTCACTCACTCCCCACCTCACTTGCTTCTTAGCCCCACCCAGCCAAGCCAAATCTCCTTCTGTCTCTTGAAAGTGTTACACTGCTTAATCTTTGGGGCACAGCATCTGTCATTGCTTCTGCCTACCCCTTTACAACCATATGCACCTGCTTGTATTTTTTAACTGAGTCATCAGTCATCTCCTCCATGAAGCCGTCACAGGCTTTGTCAGGATGACCCCCTCTTCCATGATGCATTGTTGCCTGGTCCGTGCCCCTCTGTGGAACTTGCCACATTGCATTATGGCCAGAGGCTTGTGTGTGTCCCCACTAACCCTGAGCTCATTGTTCTACCTACTCCCTGCACTTAACACTGTGTTTGGCTCCCTATAAACACTGAATAAAGGTTTGCTGATTGTTGCATACAAGAAAGTGTTCAAAAATCTGGAGCAGCAGATATTAATGCAACCAAAACAATAAGATCTTGGCTATTTTGCAGAGTCCATAGCTCTGAGAGCCAGGGGAAAATAACATACGTTGAATTTCTGTGGATTCTATTTTTTATGTATTGAGGCAGATGTGTACATGTTCCAGAGAATAGTGGGGGTATAAAATTGGACATAAGCCAGCTCGTAGAAAGCTAACTAACAGCCAGGTGATTCTGTAAGATGAAACTACCTCTTGGGCAAATGTACATGGCCTTTGATTTAGAGGCTTCTAGAAAATCTTTTGGCTCTCCATAGACTAGACATTAGCACCAACTCTCAACATTTTATCTTACCTCAGACAATATTGCTTTAATTACTTCTAGAGTGGCATTGTCTAGTAGAACTTTCTGCAGTTATGGAAATATTATTTAATTGTGCCGTCCAGTGTCACTAGCCTCATGTGGCAGTTGAACCCTTGTAAAGTTACTACTGCAACCAAGGAGCTGAATTTGCTTTAATGAAATTTAAATTTAAATGGGCCTCCCGTGTCTAGCAGCTATCCTATTGCGCAGCATAGCTCTAGAAACTTGGGCATATTATACCATCCTATCTATGTCCACTAAACTTCGTGACTGTGGATGCTTGTGAGGTAATAAGCTGGGCCCTGGAAGTTAAAATTATTTTTGACATGGAGGTAGCGTGTGATAAGTGCACTGATGGTAGCAAGGGCTGCATTCAAACTTTCAGAGGCACCAAAACCCTCATGGTGCCAATCCTTTGGCCACTGCCTGCTCCTATGCTGTATGGAATTAAATAGATTTTTTAAATTTTATACACACACACACACACACACACACACGTTTAACAACAGCCTATAAAGTATAACAAAATCCAATAAAGTCTTAGTTTTTCCTGTGTTTTAGCTTTTTCCTCTTCAATGCATTTTAAAATTATCAAATATAAAATTCTTTAAGAAGCGAAGTGTTCCTGCTTCGCTAGTGCTCGAATCGCCTGTGCCTGCCAGGCTAGACTGGCACTCTGGCACTGATACTGCTCAAGGCAGAGCAGAGAGCTGTGGAGTGAAATTCACCAGACGGGGAAAAACTTCATCTCAAAATACCTCCAGGGCCAGGGGTGGGTGAGGAAAGAGGTTATAGAAAGCCAAGGTTCTGATTAAAATGGAAGTGGTTTCTAGAGAGGCTAATACAAACATCCATTTATCATCTCTCAAATGCACAAAACTCCAAGGAACCACAGCTGTGCTCTCAAGTGGATTTCTTGTCTGCCAAAACTTATTTTGGACAAACTTGACATGGAAGCCTGCCATAGAAATGAGAGGAAGACAAGCTGCTGGGGAGGGCTGGAAGGAAGATCCAGCTTCATACATGTACCTGGAAACAGAGGCCCTCTGAGGAGCCCCTGGGCACTTAGGAAATACATTTCAAGCCAATGAAATTCACTACTTGTAGGAAAATAAATCCAGAAAATTCCCCGAGTCAGCTATGGCAGAGCTTGGCTAAGAACGAGATACTTGCGGCTTCAGCACTATACCCAAGCCTTCAGCCCTGCAGCCCTGCAGTGTTCCAGCCCCGAGACTGGCCTGGACAGTGTCTAGCTGGGGCCGGAGGAGCCCATCCCAATAGGTCAGTGTGCAATGCTGGTGCGAAGGAAAAAAGAGGCCAGTGGCAGTCACAGCCCAACATAAACCACAGCTTCAATTCTGGGTGAAATGTGACAGGGATCAGGGCACCTCGCTCCAACGAGGTCAGCCTGTTGAGGGTAGGGAAGAGAGAGAGGGTTCAGAGAAAGAGGGGAGACGAGAGGAAGAAAGAAAAACTTCATTACACAATTTAACAACCTTCTGTGCAAATATCCAAAACATAAGTTAAAATATTTAAATCTGCTGTAGCCAAATCTGAGTTATTGTTCATTACTATAGAAGATCATTTGGACAAAGCTTATGTTTCATGGATTCCAGTTTAAAGCTAGTCAAATCCTGTCCCCGAACTCATCCCAGCCCACTGCTTCAGTCATACTAAATATCATTTTAAACTTTATCCCCAGGCCAGGTTCCCCAGACACACTGTAAGATGGAGACTTGCACGCAGGAGATTTGGGGACACGCAGTGGGGACCAACGCCTGCAAAGACGTTGTGCTGCAAGAGAGGGACTTGGGACAGAGCCCCAGTCAACCCCACAGGGTGCTCTGGAACTGGAGGGATCCAACCGAGTTGTCCCAAACTAAAACAGGAGGTCTATGCTATTGCTCACCCCAGCAAGGGAAGGAGGCATGAACTGGGCTTGATCCTATCTGCTGAGAACAATTCCTAAAGAGAAACCCAGCTAGAAGCCATTGTCAGTCACCACTGCAGGAGAGATTCTGGCCTCAGTTCTGAGCGGGGATCTGGGCAGTGCAACACGGTAGCCACCATGTTCGGCTTCACATGCCCCTGTGGGTGTCAGACTCTGGCCATAGAACCAGCTGCTCGCAATGGAAGAAATGTTGAGATAACTGGTTCCACACGCTCTCCTAACAGAAACTCGGGCTCAGAACGTGAAGCGAGTTGTCCTTGGGCGTGCCGATGGTTGTCAGACGTTCTTTTCCATCGGAATCACCTGGAGGGTTTGTTATTGCTGGGCTCCATCCCTGGAGTTTCTGACTGGGTAGATTTGGGATGGAGAATTGGCGTCTCTAACAACTTCCCAGGCACCTCTGCTGCTGCTGGCTCAGGAGCCACACTCTGAGAAGCCGGGGAGCAGGTGACCAGGCGCCTCTGCTGCTGCTGGCTCAGGAGCCACACTCTGAGAAACCCGGGGAGCAGGTGAATGTCGGGAAAACATTCTGCAAGACAAGAGTGGCAGAGGCGACATTCTCATGGTGGAGAAAAGGAACAAAGCACACGAGACAGTCCTGGAACTGCTTCCTGCCAGTCCAATCGCTGTAGAATCAGTTGGTGTGGGAGGAGTGAAGGCATGGGGCCGGGAGCTTGATGCTCTGAATTGGAATCTTCCGTCTACCATATACTGACTGGGTCATCTTGGGCAACTTACTGAACCATTCCATGACGTAGTTCCCATAAAATGGGGATGGTGATGACAGTAGTTACCTAAGTCACTGTGAGGATTAAGTGAGTCATAGAAAGTACATTTTGAGGAGTGCTTGGCATATTTTAGGTGTACAAAGTATCGTATTAGAGAAAAATCAGCTGGTCTTTTTGTTCTTCTGATGGATTGCTAATGAACCAATATCCATGAAGGAAGAAAACCAGTTGAAGCTTTTTGCGGTTCAGGAGAGGGGCAGCCGTGTCTCTTTGGACAGAATTTGTACTTACTCTAAGGCATACAAAAGAGTGCCAAGATAATACATTTTTAAATGAGCTTAAAAAAAAGAAAAACTTTTAGGCCAGGCACGGTGGCTCATGTTTGTAATCCCAGCACTTAGGGAGGCTGTGGTGGGCGGATCACCTGAGGTCGGGAGTTTGAGACCAGCCTGGTCAACATGGTGAAACTCCGTCTCTATTAAAAATACAAAAATTAGCCAGGCATGGTGGTGGGCACCTGTAATCCCAGCTACTCGGAAGACTGAGACAGGAGAATCACTTGAATCCGGGAGACGGAGGTCGCAGTGAGCCGAGATCGTGCCATTGCACTCCAGCCTGGGTGACAAGAGCAAGACTTCAACTCAAAAAAGAAACCAGACAAACAAAAAAAAACCCTTTAGATTTACAGAGAAATTACAAAGACAGTGCAAGAGTACCCATGTATCTCCAACTCAATTTCCCTTATGAGTAACACTTTACATTATGTGCATTTGTCACAATGAATGAACCAATATTGGTACATGATTATTAACTAAAGCCCATACTTTACTCACATTTCCTTATTTTTTTCCTAATGTCCTTTTACTGTCCCAGGATCTCATCAGGAATACAACATTATAAGTAGTCATTATGCCTCCTTAGGCTCCTTTTGCCTGTGACACTTTCTCCAACTTGCCTTGTGTTTGATGACCTTGACAGTTTTGAGAAGTGCTGGTCAGATATTTTGTAGAATGTCTCTCAACTTAGGTCTGTCTGATGTTTTTCTTATAACTGGGCTGGACAATAGGTTTTTGAGAGGAACATGGAATGCCATTCTCACCTCATTAGATCAAGGGTGCACGCTCTCAACGTGACTTATATCTATTGATGGAGATCAGCTGGCTAAGACAGAGCATGCCAAACCTTGCCACTATCAAGTTATTCTTTTTCCCCATTTCCATACTGTGCACTTTGGAAGGAAGTAGCTATGCCAAGCCCAGCTCGCATGTAAGAAGTTGGGAGTTATGCTCGACTTCTTTAAGGGTATTTACATAAATTTTTTGGAGTTCTTTTGCGTAGAGATTTGCCTACTCTTCGCCATTCATTTATTTACTGAATTATTCATTTATATCAAAACGAATTTATAGATACTTTGGATTATGCTTTGGGTTATAATCCAGTGTTACCTTATTATTTTTTAGCATATTCTTATTTTCTGTCACTACAAAATGCTCCAGACTCATTTATACATTTCCTATCCCAGTCCTAGAATCAATCTTTTCTCTTAGGAGCCCTGGTTCCCTTTTTTGGACAATAGTATTCAAAATCAAGATCTGGACACTAGATGTGCTCACCGATGCAGGGGAATTGTTGCTTCTAGGCCCTCTCAGTTGACTGAGAAAGGAAATTCAAAAAGAAAAGGAAACGTATATACATATGTGTTGTATATGTGTCAGCACCTACATATGTATATATGTGATGCTAATATATATACACATAAAAGTATAAATAGTTCTAACATATGTATCCATAGTAGGGTAAATGTGAGTTCACAGTGATATCTTAGTTGTATTCTATTAGCACAGGATGGTTGGTTGTAGCCTCCTCCCTTGGTTTACCTGTACCCTCGACTTCAATAGCAAGAAAAGTGGCTCTCGGCATTCACTGTTTGTTTATTTAATTGTTTGATACTAGTATGCACGGGTAACGTTTCAGAATTATTAACCTGCACCTGATGGGAAACATTTTACCAAACCAGAGACCAGAGCTCACACACATCTAGATGCTTTCAGTCTTTGCAGACCCCACTGGTTTCCAGAGTTATTTCGCCCATTTCAGGGAGGTTGTTTTGGACATTTGTAATGCAGAAAGATTCTTTCATAATATTCTTCATTTCATCCTGGTGTTTCCTGACCTCCTAAATATTTTTTTAAATGTGTACACACAGTAAGTCTCACTTGTTGTGGTCTAAATTTCAATGGGGTTTGACAAATGCAGTGTCAGGCATTCACCATCATGGTATCATACAGAATAGTTTCACCACCAGAATATCCCCTGTGCTTCTCTTGCTTCATATCATACACACTCCAAACGCCTGGCAACCACGGATCTCTCTATAGTTTTACCTTTTCCAGAATGTCGTACATTTGGAACTATATAGATATAGCCTTTGCAGACAGACTGCTTTCACTTAACAATATTTGTTTAAGATTCATCTGTGTCTTCTGTGTGGCTTACTAGCTCATCCTTTTTATCACTGGGTAATATTCCACCATGTGATGTACCACAGTGTTTGTATCCACTCATCTACTGAATGAAATATTGGTTGCTTCCAGTTATTTGATGATTTTGAGTAAACCCCTATAAACTTTTGCATGAACATTTTTGTGTAGACCCCAGTTTTCAAAGCAGTTGGGAAAATACCTAGCAGCACAGTTGCTGGATTGTGTAATAAGACTATGTTCAGTGTTGTGAAAAAAACCTGCCAACGTGTCTTCCAAAGTGGCTGTATCATTCTGCATTTTTATCAGTAATGAAAGGGAGTTCCTGTCGCTTTGCATCCTCACCAGCAATTGGTATTGTCATTTTAAAAAATTTTAGCCATTTTAGGCCGGGCACGGTGGCCCATGCCTGTAATCCCAGCACTTTGGGAGCCTGAGGCGGGTGGATCACCTGAGGTCAGGAGATCGAGACCAGCCTGCCCAACATGGCAAAACCCCGTCTCTACTAAAAATACAAAAAATTGGCCAGGAGTGGTGGCAGGTGTCTGTAATCCCAGCTACTCGGGAGACTGAGGCAGGAGAATTGCTGGAACCCGGGAGGTGGAGGTTGCAGTGAGCCGAGATCATGCCCCTTGCACTCCAGCCTGGCCAACAAGAGCGAAACTCCATCTACAAAAAAAAAAAATAGCCATTTTAATAGGTATATAGTGGTATCTCATTCTTTTTAAATGTGTATTTCCATAAGAACATAGGGTGTTGAGCATCTTTTCTTATGCTCATTTGCTGGTGAAGTGTCTGTTCAGATCTTTGCTCATTTTTTTTTAATGGGGTTGTTTGTCCTCTTATTGTTTAGTTTTATACATTCTTTGTATATTTTGGATTCAAGACCTTTATCAGATATGTGTTCTGCAAAATTTTCTTCCAGTCTTTGGCTTGTCTTTCATCCCTCAGCAGTATCTTTTTGTTTCCAATTCTAATTTGATTTTATTTTTTAACTTATGTTTTAGTTTCAGGGATTCATGTGCAGGTTTGTTATACAGGCAAATTGCGTGTTGCAGGGCTTGAGTGTACAGATTATTTGGTCACTCAGGTAATAAGCATGGTGTGCCGTAGGTAGATTTTTGATCCTCCGCCTCCTCCCGTCCCCTACTCTCAAGTAGACCCTGGTGTCCAATGTTCCCTTCTTTGTGTCCCTGTGTACTCGTTGTTTAGCTCCCACTTATAAGTGAGAACGTGTGGTATTTGGTTTTCTGTTCCTGCATTAGTTTGCTCAGGATAACGGCCTCCAGCTCCATCCATGTTGCTGCAAACGACATGATTTTATTCCTTTTATGGCTGAACATTATTCCATGGTGTACGTGCCGTATTTTCTTATCCAGTCTACCACTGATGGGCATCTAGGTTGATGCCGTGTCTTTGCTATTGTGAATAGTGCTGCAATGAACGTATGCATGCATGTGTCTTTATGGTAGAACGATGTATATTCCTTTGGGTATATACTCAGTAATGGGATTGCTCAGTCGAATGGTAGTTCTGTTTGAAATTTTTTGAGAAATTGCCAAACTTCTTTCCACAGTGGCTGAACTAATTTACATTCCCACTAGCTGTATATAAGCATTCCATTTTCTCTGCAACCTCGCCAGC
>NW_012102221.1:2458070-2461485 GCF_000951045.1 Mandrillus leucophaeus | reverse complement strand
AGACCCTGGTGTCCAATGTTCCCTTCTTTGTGTCCCTGTGTACTCGTTGTTTAGCTCCCACTTATAAGTGAGAACGTGCGGTATTTGGTTTTCTGCACAGGCGCATGTGTCTTTATGGTAGAACGATGTATATTCCTTTGGGTATATACTCAGTAATGGGATTGCTCAGTCGAATGGTAGTTCTGTTTGAAATTTTTTGAGAAATTGCCAAACTTCTTTCCACAGTGGCTGAACTAATTTACATTCCCACTAGCTGTATATAAGCATTCCATTTTCTCTGCAACCTCGCCAGCATCTCTTAACAGTGTCTTGTGCAAAGTAGAAGTTTGTAATTTTAATGAAGTCTGACTGTTTTTTTTTGTTTGCTTCATGGTTGTATTTTTGGTGTTGTATCCAAAAACTCACCATCAGAATCAAGGTCATATAAATTCTTTTATGTTTTCTTCTGGAAGATTTATAGCTTTTGCATTTTAAAATTAGGCCTATGTTTCACTTTCAGTTAATCTTTGTAAAAGACATAAATTCTATGTCTAGGTTCAAAGCTATGCCCCAGTTATTACGCTGTGGGGACAGGTTTGGCTAGCATGGCTCTGAGAAGCCAGAGGACAGCATGAGGACCTGTGGCAAGAAGAAAAGACGAAGGAAAGACGAAGGAAAGGACACTGGAAAATGTAGCTGGAAAGGAGACAGGGCAAACTTTGTAATTTGTCTCAGGCTAGCTCTGTAAGAGTGGAAACACATTCACTCATTTTTAATAATGTAAAATTTGGACCATTGAAAGATTCAAATAATGGCTGTAGGTGGTCAAAAAGGAGGATTCTGGCACTTCTGTTAGTGAAACATTATCCATATCTTAGTTGTTGCATCAAAGGACACATTGAACTGGACTGTGGCAACTGCAGCCTCCCCTTGTGCCCAATCCCCTCTCCGCATGCGTGATCTGCTCCGGCGGGGGATTGCTCCATTGTGGAAGGTGCTCACGTGTGGGAGCCCAGCACCTCTCTCGGCCTGCCTTTGTGTTCTCCTAACTCTATCAGTAGTAGAATAAATAAAGTAGAACTTTAACCTTCAGATTACTAAAACAAATGTTTTCTGTGTTACCGTTTCTTTAAATGTGAATAAAAGCCTCCTTCCTTCCTTCCTTCCTTCCTTCCCTCCCTCCCTTCTTTCCTTCCTTTCTTCCTTCCTTTCTCTTCTCCTCTTCCTCCCGCTTCCTCCTCCTCCTCCTTCTTCTTCTTCTTCTTCTTCTTCTTCTTCTTCTTCTTCCTCCTCCTCCTCCTCCTCTTCCTCTTCCTTCTTCTTTTCAATTTTATATGGTGCTAAGACAATATCCCAGGACCACCCTATTCGTAAAGTGCCATCACCCAAACTTGTCATAGGATTGCTTTAGAACTGGATTGTGATGATATAATAGCAATGTGTATCATGCCTTTATTGTGAGCCTGGTGCTATACTAATTTGTGTAAAGATGATCTCATTTAATATTCCCAATAACCTGCAAGAGCGGATGGTGTTTTCCCTGTTTTACAATGAAGAAGCCGAGACTCTGACGGGTTAGGTGGCTTGTCTGTGGGCACTCCCTCAGTAAGGAGCAGGGCTGGCTGGCAGGCTCGCTCTGACCCCATCAGCAATACTCTCCACTCCCCTGCCACGGTGCCTGCTGCCGGAGGGATCTCCAATCACTCAGCTGAATTTTAATTTTATCTTACGGATGAAGAGTCAAGTTTGAGAGTATACTGAACAGAATTTTTTCACGTACAGTTGGTACTATGAATTGTAACTATGTAAGATTGGGATCTCATAGGGAAGGGGCTTTGGTCCTACCTTTACACTCAGCAACAAACACATAAAAGGCCCTTTAAAATGTTGAGTGAATAAATGTGGGATACATTGTTGATCCTTGATGTTTCCTCAGCATCCCACTCAAAAACAGATTCAAAGTACAAAGAAGGTAACAGTCAGATTCCTCAAATTCACCAAAAGAAAGTATGTATCTAGAACAGTCAACTTAGGAAAGTATCTGGCCTAAGGGTTTGGTTGAGTGTTTGCAGCACATCATGTATCTCCAGCCCTGGCTTCATAGTCAGTTTGGTTTTTGTTTTGATTTTTGGTTTTGTTTTTTGAGACGGAGTCTCACTCTGTCGCCCAGGCTGGAGTGCAATGGTGCAATCTCGGCTCACTGCAACCTCTACCTTGTGGGTTCGAGTGATTCTCCTGCCTCAGCCTCCCGAGTAGCTGGGATGACAGGCACCCACCACCACACCCAGCTAATTTTTGTATTTTTAGTAGAGATAGCGTTTCACCAGATTGGCCAGGCTGGTCTCGTACTCTTGACCTCAGGTGATCCACCCTCCTCGGCCTCCCAAAGTGCTAGGATTACAGGCATGAGCCACCACACCTGGCCGCCAGTTTGTTTTTTTTGTTTTCTGTTTTATTGCTGGAAACTGGACAAAGAAAAGTGGAGAAGTGAAATGATCTAATGTTAATCCTGTCCCTAACACTTAAGACACCTTGGACCTAAGCACACAATAAAGAATAAGAAAAATAACGAAAATGAAAAGTCGTATTCATTTCTTCTTACCCCCAATTTTTAATTTTTTATTACTATAAACTGGAATATTGTTCTAGTTAGATGAGATTTTCATACATTGTAACCAAATTTCTTACAAGTGTATGTCATTTTTAAGATTACAGTAGTATTTAATAATATTGCATTTTACCTAACGAACAGGTAAAATAAAGGAACTTTGTTATAGAATGATTACCTTATGTGAGAACCGTGACTGACCACACTGTCCGTTCTGATATTTACGTCTGAGGTGTACTCTTTGAGGGGATTCAAACGTTACTAACCCTTTGTAATGGGTTGCATTATATACAAAATGTTTGTTTTTTTTTTCTGGGAGCAGCCAGGTTGAATTTAAAAAGGATTATAGTACAAGAAAATGTAATTTTTTTTTCTTACAGAACTATCGTGAAGATTTACTTCAATTGACCTTATTTGTAGTTTATCCTGATCCCGAGCAATGGTGGTTTTAATACTTTGCTGCACTCAGGTCAAAACAGGTGGACCTTCAACAGCTGACCCATGATGGCATCTGTGCTCTGATAATTACAGCTGGTTGTTTTGTATTTCAAATGAATTTTCCATCCCAGCTAATGGCTGTTTGTTCTCAGACAGGAAAACGTCTGCAACCCTTTTCCCCTCCTTAGGAACACCTGAAGCAAGCTTGACCCGAAGCAGAACTCCTCGCAAACATCCACTGTTACACTGGGGTCTTTCAGGCGTTTCCATGACCAACTACTCATCAAGAAATGCTTTCAGCAAGCAAGATACTCCTGGTCTGTCTGGAACAGATTGTTTATTGTCAACAAACCTGTCATTTGCGGGCTGCAGCCGAGTCGAAGAATGGAT
>NW_012102221.1:2455223-2457200 GCF_000951045.1 Mandrillus leucophaeus | reverse complement strand
AAAAAAAAAAAAAAAAAAAGAAACTAAATAGATATATAAATAAATATAATTTATTGACATTACAGATATAATTTAATTTTAACTATTAAGAGCACAATCAGGACAATTCTATGTTTTCCATAACCATTTCATGTCCCTCCTGGCACCCTGAAGGTTTGCATGTTCCATTATGTGGGGCCACGCACCCAGTTTGTAGCCAGTGGAATGAGGACAGAAATACCACTACGTTGTAGAGAAGGCAAGCCTTGCCTCTGTTGAGGCTGTTCTGAGATCTCAGGGTGCCCAGCTCTTCAGCAGAGCAGCGATAAATCCATGGTGCTGGACATGACATGTATTCTGTGTATGTATGATCGACAATTGAAAGCCACAGAAAAATTAAAAGACAATTAAAAGTCACAGAAAAATCCAAACTTCAATTTCTTCACACGAAGGAATGACTCTAGTTGCACATCTGACTGGACAGTTGTAATGCTGGGATATGGCCCTGTGACTGCTGTGTGGACGCGGGCATCCTGGAGCTGGTTCTCCGCTCTGTGGTGACCTGGCTCTCTTTTGATTCTACTAAGCATGGAGGAAGTTACTTAGAGCAAATACTTTACATTTACTAGTAAGATAGCTGCACAGGCTGGGACTTTTCTGACAACGGTAATGATCTCATTAGTTATTTTAATAGTTTAAATAGTGCCTTGGAGAGTAAGAAGATCGACTGTTAAGGGAAGAAAAAACACAGCTGAGTTGTCTTATTAATGAATTGAGCCACTCATTAGCTAATCTTTTGCAAAGTCTTTAATGATCTTCTGGTTAATGGCTGCTAGAAATACAGAAGTACTTTAATAGAGGGCTCTCAATCTAAATCATTTGCGGCTGTAACATTGATTACTTTGTACATAATAATAATAACAACTCAGCCAACTTTTCCTGTATGCTTACTATGTGTCAGGCACATGTGGGAACAGAGAATACCTGAAAAGGCAAACAGCCTTAATTCATTTGGCTATAGCTAATGGGTTTCTAACTCAAGTTACACATCAATTTATTAAATCAGGTCAATTGATGTAATTAGCCAACTGTTAAAAGTTGTACAGATGGAGAGAGCCGGTGGATCCCAATGGTCATGATTTACGAGAAGGCATACATCACACCTTGCCTCTATGGGGAAGAAAATTCATGTTTCACAGACAGTGTAAGTCTCCATCCTGAGGTAATAGAGAAGCGAGTTTGTGATTGTTTTGTTGATATTGTTGTTTCTCTCCTTAATCTTCCCACCTCGCATTTAAAAACTCAATTAAAAAATAAACCGTGAATATAAGTCACCATGTTCTTTGTTGTGGAAGAAAGAGACAGTGTTTCACAATCCCTTGAAGTTGAAGTCTCTGATGCCCTCCAGCAGCTGATTTGGGATACCTGGTTACTTGTCAACTCCTAACTAGGACACAGCGTATTTCAGAGAAGTTGCCCTGGGAGTGTCAGGTGGCAGCCAAGCGTGCAGATGCAGGAAGTCAGACTGCACTGAAATGCTGTCTTTCCTCGTGAGAAACTGCGACTTTGCTCAGGTTAATACATTTTCAACATTTCACTTTCCTCATCTCTGGAAATGGAGGCCCAGTAACCACCTCACTGGACTGCTGTGAGGACTCAATTCCAACGCGATGATACACATCATGTACTGGTATGCAACAGGTATCCAGCGGATGGCAGCTATGATTTTTGTGTTTATTATTAATAATGGGAGTACCACTTGGGCAAGTTCATCTCGGTGACATGATGCTTCAGTTTCCTCTCCTAAGATTTGTTGACCCTCCTGCCAACCAGGACTTGAACCCTGCCCAAATTTCTGTGTATCTTTCTTAAGCTTTGCCAAACTCCCCCCACACTCCCTACACCCATCCACAGGCGGGACCTGCCTTTTACCCCTGTCAACAATACCGTTGCCCACTCCCCTCCTCTTGCCTCTATGGGGAAGAAAATTCATGTTTC
>NW_012102221.1:2431324-2455092 GCF_000951045.1 Mandrillus leucophaeus | reverse complement strand
CCCCCTCCCCCGCCACTGGTTGTATTTCTGTCGTGGACGAAATAATCAAAATGATGCTGATGCCACTTGCTTTTTAGAATCAGCGGACACAATGGCTTCCTTCTGTATCCCTGCCCCACTTATCAGCCGAGCACCTCGGATCTCAGAAATCCCCTCAGCGGGGGCTGGGCTTGGCTGTTGTACAATGAATCACTGAGCTGCCACAGCTGGGGGCACCATTGTACTACGGCGTGTTTCCCAGGCTCCCTCCCCGGCTTCTGTCTCCTTCCTGTTGGCTTCGTTCCTGGCATGCCTCACATATGAGCATTTTATGTTATGCTATGCAAAGAAATAAAAACAGCAACTGCATCAAGAGGTTCAATTTACTTTTCAACACAATCTTATCATCTACTCCTAATTTCCCTACTTGGGCAATTAATATAAAACTTATTATTATTTTACTATTTTTTATGTATCAGTAGAATTCTATTAATAAATGCCACTAAAGCATCCAATTCAGTAATATAAACCTTGTTTTACCCTATCTTATATTGGCGGGCAGGTGGAGATCACACCACTGAACTCCAGCCTGGGCTCACTGCAACCTCTGCCTTCCGATTCAAGAGATTCTCATGCCTCAGCCTCAAAAGTAGCCGGGACTACAGGCCTGCACCACTGTATCTGGTTATTTTTTCTGCATTTTCTGTAGAGTGGGGTCTTGCTATGTTGCCCAGGCTGGTCTCAAACTCCTGGGCTCGAGCAATCCTCCCACCTCAGCCTCCCAAATTGTTGGGATTACAGGTGTGAGCCATCACACTCAGTCTCACAGTGATTGTTAATCATAATTTGTAATTATTAATTAGAGAACTCCAGAAATAAACATGAACTCGGTGATAATTTTACTCTGATAACATATCATATAAAGATAATATAAATTCTGCCAGAATATTCTGTGGCTTCTTCTGCTTCCCAAATGTCCTACATAAAGCTATTAATACTTGTAAAAGGCTTCAACGAAGAATGAATTTCCCCCAGCTGAGCAAGTGTAATTTGGCTATGGCCAGATGAAGGAGCTTTCTGAAGCATTTCTTGACATGGAAGCAAATGGGAAGGCCTTATGCACAGGCAACCAAGAAAAAGGAAATCTAAACCATTTAAGATGCAATGACTTTCCAGGTGCAGGTGCATCAGGCACGTACTCCGTCTACTATCGGCTTCTGTAACAAGATCTTCTTTATAAAACATGGGCAGTTGGTCTTGTACTCAGCTGGGCATCCAGCACGGCTGCTGTCTCAGCAAACAGAGTCAGAGGGGTTAGCTCTGGTGTAGGATGCCTGCCTGGGTGGCAATCCCTATTGGATGGGTGAAAATAGAGCATTATTTAAAAGTCTTGATCTGGCCTTTCCCTGTGTCTCCTGTTCTGCTAGAGCTGACAGCTAGGGCTCCTCAAGCTATGCACAATTGCTTTCTGCACTGTGTGTGTGTGGCTGGAGCCTCTAGGTTAGCAAATGTATCTACTCACTCCAGAATGGTCTTTTTATAAAGAAAACCTGGGCCAGGCTTGGTGGGTCACGCCTGTAATCCCAGCAGTTTGGGAGGCCGAGGTGGGTGGATCATGAGGTCAGGATATGGAGACCATCCTGGCTAACACAGTGAAACCCTGTCTCTACTAAAAATACAACAATTAACCAGGCATGGTGGCAGGTGCCTGTAGTCCCAGCTACTTGGGAGGCTAAGACAGGAGAATCACTTGAACCTGGGAGATGGAGCCTGCAGTAACTTGAGATTGCACCACTGCACTCCAGCCTGGGTGACAGAGCGAGACTCCATCTCAAAAAGAAAAACAACAACAACAAAAACCTGATATGTTAAATCATTTCAAATCACGTTTGTCCAACTGGGCCTGTGGGCTGCATGTGGCCCAGGATGGCTTTGAATGTGGCCCAACACAAATTTGTAAACTTTCTTAGAAGATTATAAGATTATTTTTGGCAGGTTTTCTTTTTAGCTCACCAGCTATATCATTAGCGTTGGCATATTTTATGCGTGGCCTGGGACAATTCTTCTTCCAATGTGGCCCATGGAAGCCACGAAGGACTGGACACTCCTGCTTTCAATCTTCTCAGTGCTCTTAGGATAAAGACCCAGGTTCTTCCCATGGACTCTGCACCCAACACAGCCTGGCCCGCACTCCCTCTCCAGCCCCTCTCGCCGCACGCCGCTGTCCCTCGCCTTGTGTTCTCCGGCATGGTCAGCTTCTCTCAGTGCCTGGGGTTCCCTACCTCCACAAGGCCTTTACCATCTCTTCCAGAACTCTGTTCTTCCTTCCAGTTGTGCCTCCACTGTCACTTCCTCTGGAAGCTGTTTCTGCTCTTTCAGACCACCTGGGTGAAATTGCTCTGTGTGCTTTCTTCTGCCATGTGTCACTCCTCTGTACCACTGGCCACCTTTTGGTTTTTTTTGAGACAAGGTCTCACTCTGTCAAGCCATCCTCCAGCCTCAGTCTCCCAAGTAGCTGTGACTACAGTCTCACACCACCATGCCAGGCTAATTTTTGTATTTTTAGTAGAGATGGGGTTTTGCCATGTTGTCCAGGCTGGTCTTGAACTCCTGGGCTCAAGTGATCTACCCACCTTGGCCTCCCAACGTTTTGGGATTGCAGGTGTGAGCCACCGTGCCTGGCCCACTCAGCACGTTTCAATATGACACGTATCTGTGCGATGATGCAGTTCACATTTGCCTCATCTCACAAACTCGAAGCTTCATCAAGCCAGAGACAATGCTGACTTTGTTCTTGATAGCATTTCCAGGGCAAGCACGGCTCCTAGGATAAAGCAAGTCCCCAGTGACGCATTTCAGTAAAAGCAGAGAAGGATTACAACTTCATCAGGCTTGGCTGGTGCCGTGGCTCACATCTGGATTCCCAGCACTTTGGGAGGCTGAGGAGTGCGGATCACCTGAGGTCAGGAGTTTGCGACCAGCCTGGACAACATGTCCAAACCCTGTCTCTACTAAAAATACAAAAATTAACCTGGTGTGGTGGCGCATGCCTGTAATCCCAGCTACTTGGGAGGCTGAGGCAGGAGAATTGCTTAAACCCGGAAGGCAGAGGTTGCAGTGAACCGCCTAGATCACGCCACTGTACTCCAGCCTGGGTGACAGAGTGAGATGGTCTAAAAATAAATAAATAAATAAGTCATCAGGCTTGATTTTCCAGAGAAGCCAGGTCATCCTCAGTCAGCACCTCGCAGGTCAGGTCCTGTTCCCCCAATTGCTCAGCCTTCTACAGCGACGCCTACCATGGGCCGCTCACCCTCAGAGCCTGGGACAGGTCCTGTTCCCCTAATTGTTCAGCTTTCTACAGCGACGCCTACCATGGGCCGCTCACCCTCAGAGCCTGGGACAGGTCCTGTTCCCCTAGTTGCTCAGCTTTCTACAGCTGCGCCTGCCATGGGCCACTCACCCTCAGAGCCCTCATGTCTCCTGCTGATTTTTGCTTGCCATTGGCCCACTTCTGTTCCTTATTCTGCCTGGAACCCTGCAAGTCATTGATCCCTCATTCAACCTGCTTCTGGGTGCTCAGCACAGGCTCAGTGGGGGGCCTGGCTCCAGTCCAGGTCAGCCTCTGTAAGCACCAACCTTGACACTTCATAATGAATGTTGCCAGGAAGCTTTGATGAAGCCATTCACAGGCCCAGGTGATGGTGGAGAAAACGTCATTCTTCCTATAAATGCTTCCCACATCTCACTTATTTTCACGACAGGGAGCTTTTTGCTGTCAGGTTTTTGCCTCAGACAGAAATTCATCGCTTTCAGGGCATTATCCCTGTATCAACTCTTCTGTCACTGTGGCTTTGCATTGCTGCATTAATAACAACAAAAAGGAACTCATGTTTATCAAGAAAAAGCAAACTTTTAAACTTTAGAGGGATACATTGAAAAAAAAAACATAAAAATGCTCAGAGATTGAGATTGCTCCTTCAAAGCTCTGGACAGACGAAAACACGTTGGTTATTTACATATAGACAGGTTCTTTGGTAAGGTCAAGAGCACATCATTTCCAACTAAATATTCTAAGATATTAACTGTCTTTTTTACCTATGTGAATATCATAGGACCCTCAAGTGAGGCCCAAAGCTCTCTGTTTTTAGAAATGTATTTGCAGTGATAGTCCTGGCACAGCTCAAATCTATCCTGAACTTGACCTGAATTATAAATTAATTCTTAACGCTTTTTGCAAAACAATCCACTGCCTTTGGGAGTTAGGAGAATGAGTGTGCTCCTAAATCACTCCATCATCTTGAGATCTGCTGTTTGCAAAACGGGGCAGATTTGCCATCTTGACAGACTACGGAAGAAGAAACCCAGAAAAGGGCTTACTGTTTTTGAGATTTATTTCAATCAAGATCTGAACCCCTGAGGCCTTTCTTTGTTAATTTTCCTCTGACTCGCCACGTATTTCACCCTTGCCTTCTTTTTGATTTCCCATCTGTCTTGCTCTTTTTAGTTTCCTGTCGAATTTTGTTTGTTTTGTACACTAATTCTTTCTTCTATACATGCCTTTGATTTGTCCCCGAAGTCCTGGCCTGTTTCAGGCTGTATTCTCTATTACTTTCGTCCTGGGACACGTTCCTTTGAGTTGCCCTGATGGGTGAACTCAGACCGCAGAGGGTCAAGCTCAGACACGTCTTGTGGTGGATAATCTACTGGTTACAATTTTTTTTTAAATGGTTCCTACTTAGAAACTCAGTCCTCCAGCACTCATACACATAAACTCTCAGTTACTTTTTCAACAAAATTTTTCTTAGTGGTGAACTCATTTTACCAAGAAGTATTCAATATGTCACATGAATTTGCAGATGTAATATTTTATATATATATCCAATAGTACAACATAAATTCAATAGTACTATTAATCGCATTTCAACTTAATACTATTCAGATGGGTATAGATCATCATTCTTGATGAGTAGATTGTCAAACTCAACGCTTCTCATAGGTGTTGTCATGAAGTGCTGGTGAGTGAGTCACAGTAGGAAAATATAATTTTAACACAAACAGATGCTTTTGAGGATAAAAGAGACTCTATTCACAATTACACTGGGACAAGCAGCGTAAAACATGAACTGCTGTGGGCCAGCTGGCATGTGTGGTCACCTTAGTGGCAGCTGTCCTGAAGTGTGCTGCAGACCACTTGCCAAATAATCACAAGACTGACATGCAAATGAGGCAGGTTCAAAGAAATTGCTCATTTACAACTCAACATGCTTTCCTGAGTGAAGGGAAATCATTAAAATTTTTTTTTTTTTTTTTTGAGACAGAGTCTGCCTCTGCCACCCAGGCTGGAGTGCAGTGGTGTGATCTCAGCTCACTGAAAGCTCCACCTTCCAGGTTAACGCCATTCTCCTGCCTCAGCCTCCCGAGTAGCTGGGACTACAGGCGCCGCCACCACGCCCAGCTAGTTTTTTGTATTTTTAGTAGAGACGGGGTTTCACCGCATTAGCCAGGATGATCTCAATCTCCTGACCTCGTGATCTGCCCGCCTCAGCCTCCCAAAGTGTTGGAATTACAGGTGTGAGCCACCACACCCAGTCAATATTTTTGTTTTTTAAGTTATAAATATTCCTAGGTAGCTTTATATGAACCTTCTTACAGAGTGCCAGCATTATGGGGGCCAATACCTTAAAATTAAGAGCAGATGAGCTAGACAAAGTTAACTGGAATTTAATTTTTAGGAAATTCAAAGTGAATGGCTGTGAAAACTTGGGTTTATCATTTGTACTAGTTCACGAGTTCTCTTTCCTGAATTCCCAGGGGAGCCAGACTCCCACTTACCACCTTTTGAATCTTGAAACACCCTCTTCCTCCTCATCCAGGACCAAGGTTTCCTAGAAAGCTCTATCATTTTTTTTCCAGATTAACTTGAAATAGACAATATCCATTTGAGATCATTTCAATCTTAAAACCTTGGCATCAAACTAAGGTTCAGGTAATAGTCTTGTACCCGAGTGCGATCTTCCTCTCCCTGAAACTCCCTTCATGTGGTCTCCACTGCCCAGTTCCATGAGCAGAACCCAGGAGCAGAGCGTGGAGTTCCTTGGATATGTCAGCAAGGGACGTGCCGCTTGGGGTTACGAAGTGACAAATCTGTAAGCAGCAGGAATTTCTTTTCCCTCCAATTTTTCACGCAGTATCTGGAGAAGCAAAGATCTAGATCTGGGCCCATGGCAAAATAATATGTCTAGTTTTGGGAGCTGTGTCCTTCCTTTCTCAAAAAAGAAGTGCAAGGATTTGACGGGTCCTAGACTTCCAGGGGGAATTTACAACAAACCCAGAGAGAAGCAGGGCCTTGGGGCCTGAAGGAGAATTACCTGCAGCATGCAATCTATAGGAGTAAAGAAACTGTGACACATGCATCTAGGTATAATTTTCTGGCAAATGATTTCTTTCTGGTATGAAATTGTTGTAAATTATGAATATTGTTAAAAGGGGGAAGCATAATGTACTTATGCTGGCTCTATTCCCAGAAATAGTAGAATATATAATACGTGTTGTGGAAGGGCTCACAAATACCAGTGTTATATTTCTAGTTATATACTTCCATTTATTATTCTAGTAGTTTCATGCATTTTGATTTTTTTAATCTACAAGTGGATCAGAGCCCCTAAGAGGAGGAACCACATTTCATTCACTGTTGGGTGACAAAGAAAAGCCAGATTGAGACTCTGCCCGTGCACACGGTCACTGCCCTTCCACAGCTTTCACTCCGGTCATTTCATAGAGTTGTCTACTGTGCAAATAATCATCTACTATAAGACTATACATTGAGGATATGCTGAAGAATATCAGCCAACTGTCAAAAAAGATATATATGCAATTTTGAGTGCAATGAGTATTCTCAGATTTAGCTGTTTATGCTGTTCACAGTGTTTATGGCAAAAGTTAGAGAGTGTGATAACTCCCTACAGCGGTCATACCAAAGTGCCAGGCGTCAAAATAAAAAGGTAAAGGAAATGTATTATCTCACGGTTCTAGAAATCCAAAATCAAGGTGGCAGCTGGGTCACTCTACTCTGAAACTTGCAGGAGAAAGGCCATTCCTTCCTCTTCCAGCTTCTCGTTGTTTGCCGGAAATCTCTGGTGTTCCTCAGCTTGTGGCAACACATTTCCGTTTTCACCTCCCTCCTCACGTGATGTTTTCCTTCGGTATCTTCGCAGCATCTTCCCTCTGTGCTTGCTGGTGTCCTCATCTCCTCTTCTTATAAAGACGTCAGTTATTTTGGATTAGGGCCCACCCTAATGATCTCGTATTCACTTGCTTGTATCTGCAAGACCCTGTTTCTAAATAAGGTCACATTCGGAGGCAGGGGGAACTAGGACCTCAACATATCTCTTTGGGGGAGGACACAATTCAACCCGTGACAGATGGTGTCGCTCTTCCATTAGTTGACATCCCAGGAACCATCACCTTTTCCCATTTATCTTAAAATTCAGGTCCAAGATCAAGAAATGGCTGAACAACAGGAAAATATGAAAAATGGTAGCTAAACTAGGAAAAGAAATGTTAGTAAATAATAATCATCCTGGAAATGAAGGTAAACTGTAAGTTGCTCAAAGGAGAAATAGATATTGCTCAAATTCACCACAGGACCAAGAAAACTAAATCAAAATAAAGAAGTTAAAAAGTATAATAGAAAAAATAATAAGTAGAGAAGATAGGCAAAGAAGATTGAACATATATATAACTGGAATCTGCAAAGAAAAAAACCATTGGAATGTAACTAATATTTAAATTATAATTCAAAACAAACATTCCTGAAGGAAAAATATAGACCTAACTCTATAAAGCTGAGCCACAAGAAGTTGCTGGCATTCATTTTCTCACCTGTGCCAAGGGCAGCTTCATTTGACTAAATCCAATATAGATTTAAAGGGCCTACTGGCTATCTGGGTAAAAAATCACCCACAGTGCTCAGCTCTGGAAACTATGCCAATAAAATGATTAACGTTTAGAGATTTAAAAAATACTTCTGTGGCTTTAAGAAAAAGAAAAAACCATTTACAAAGGAAAGAAATATTTTTTAGTTTACAGCCGACTTCTCAAAAACATCTACAAAGCAAAACAACAATGGGGCGATATTTTCAAGAAACTCAAGGAAAGAAAGTTTGAGTCGATGATTTTATATCCAGCCAAGCTTCATTTCAAATCTGAAGGCTATGGAAAAACAATTTTAAACACACAGAAACACTTTGAATATTGTAACCACAAATCTTTCCCGAGAAATCAACTACAAAACAAACTTCCTTACAGATGTGACAATGGGAGAAACTTTGAACATAGTACTGGTAATGAGTATTAATTATATTCACATGTAAACCTAAGATTTAAACAAAGATTAGGATAAGGATGAAAGAATAGTGTGTAGATGTTAAAAACCCTGAGAAAGTAAAAATAATTTCACTTTGAAAACGAGAGGAGAGAGAAAGCAGACTAAGCTCATTGTATGCTGCATGGATAGTAGATGTGCGTGAAAAATATCACACTCTGGAGACTGAGGCAGGAGAATTGAGTGAACCTGAGAGGCAGAGGTTGCAGTGAGCCAAGATGGTGCCACCGCACTCCAGACCAGGTGACACTGCGAGACACCGTCTCAAAAAAATATATATATATATTTATATATATATAAATGTATATATACACACACATATATGTGTGTGTGTGCATATATATATATATATATATATATATATATATATAAAATCAAAGCCAATAAACCAAGTAGTGGGAACCTAAGTAGGGAAAAGGAAGTTAAGAATTTTATTCAAGGTATTAACAGGAAGGTTACCATCAAAAAGTGAATACAAAACACACCTACTATAATTTTATTTTGAACAGAAAGAGCAACGGGTGCTTGCCAGAGGTTATGAGTGAGATGAGAGCTTCAGTATAAAGGCCCATTCCTTGGCAAAAAGGTATGTTCTGGGATGATGGAACGGTGGTGCATCCCAAGCGTGGCAACCTATGCATGTGTTAGAATTTATAGAACTGTATACCAAACACAAAGTCAACGTTACTGTTGTGTTTGTCTATTATAAATATTATTTGAAAACACAACAAAAGTATACTTGTCAACCAACTGAATAAATAAATGAATAGGCAACCCTCCCCCAACCTCTACCAGAAAGAGCAAAAGCAATAAACGACAAGGTGAAAAACACATTATACATATAATGCAACACATACAGTAAATATAACATAAAATAATGACAGAACAAACACATCAGTCATATTAATATATGTAAACTGGCTTAACTCACATGTGGTAGGCAAAAAAATTAGCCCCTCAAAGATGTCTATCTACCTCACAATCCCCAAAACCTGAGAATATGTCACATTACAAGGCACCAGGGACTTCGCAAATGTGATTAAGGTAAGAGCTTTGAGATGGGGAGAGGCTCCTGGTCCTCCACGTGGGCCCAATGCAATCTCAAGAGTGCTTAGAAGAGAGGCAGGTGTGCCAGGGAGGCAGCAGAACAGAGGTCCAAGCGATGTGGGAGCCCGAGTCACGGAATGCCGGCAGCCTCTAGAAGCCGGAAAAGCTAAGGGAACAGATTGTTCCCAGGAGCCTCCAGAAGGAATAAGGCCTGCTGACCTATTGTGTACTTCTGGCCTGCAGAACTGTGTTGTTCTAAGCCACAAAGTCTTTGGTAATGTGTTATAGAAGCAATAGGAAGCTAGTACATCATCATTTTAAATTAAAATTATAGATTAGGTTACAAGGTAAAATCCAGTGGTCTGCTGTAGAGAACAAGCACATCTAAAAAGCTTTAGAAAGGCTGAAAAATAAAGGCATAGGGAGAGGTACACGGGCAGATGTGCACACACACACAGTGGCCTTCCCTGTGTATCTGATGAAGTCTTTTCCTTCTATATAATAAGCAAATTGTAATGAGAAGGGGAGAAGGGAATATATATATACACTCACCAGGCTATGAAGGATTCACCACCAGACCGGGAAGCAACAGTCTGGGCTCCGGAGTTGGACACTTGTCTGTGCACCAACAAGGAGCGGTCTCCTGAAGCTTCCACGCGGTCTGGGACCCGAGCTCTTTTTGTAGTGAGTTTTTGGCATGAGGCCCAGTCACGAGGGCTCTTTGAGACTGGGCTCAAGGAACACAAAAAGGTTGACTTGGTTTTGCAATTGTCTATTATTTGTCAATAGAAATAGAGATTTCTCTAAAACAGCATTGGATGAACGCCTCGAGGTGCTCAGACAACCTGTTCCGGGACTTGGTGACCATTGTTTGTGTCCACGTTCAGTTGAGTTCAAATTTAATATTTAACTTTTCCTCCACATTCAGCCTCAATTTGATACTCAATTGTAGGAAATCGCCCTTACAGATACACAGGGAAGGCATCGTTGATGACAGATACAGCGTCAACACAGGAGAATGAAAAGCACAGTTAATAAAAACCACACCCAGCGTGGCCTTGCAAGGGGAGTCATATTGTGAGAATTGCCAGGGGTATACACACAGCATTCAGTGTGCAGTAAGGCGCACATCCCTCCTTGGGCTGCGGGAAGCATATCTAATGCCATTCGATTTTACAACACAACAGTACAAAGCTGAGCAAATACATCTGATAATAACGTAAGTCCAGTGCTACTATCATTAAGAGCTTTTTCTACATGAAAGTTTAACATTTTAATTTGTTGCTGAAGCAGGATTGTACTGGCAGCAGGAGAGAATACTGATAGGGTATCACCACCAGGGAGTCCGGTGCATTCACGACCAGCGACGTTTGTAAGCATCTAGATTACTGGGGAGAGGAATATCATCCCGGATGGTGAATGGAATTAATGGCCACCCCAAGTGCATCTCCCCCTCCCATGTGGGGGCAGGTATTCCCACCACAGGATCCACATACCCAGAGGGCCCCCAAGGGAAAGAGATAGTGTTTCACTGGGGGCAATGTGGTTGATTTGGAGTATGTGTTGACAATTTTCTGGAGGGAGAAACTCCAGAGTAACATTAGAGGAGCCATTGAAGGCCTCCAGATAAAGCCGGGGGTTATATGGAATCCGGCCACCAGCACCGCGGGTCCCCAACATAGACTGCTCCAGGCTCGCTGGGTAGAATACCAAGGCTTTTGCCGCAGAGGTGAGCGTGGAGTTCATCTTCCGTCTTTGCTTGGTTTAGTCAAAGGAAGTCCAGGTTGCATTGCAAGTGCTGTTGTTGTGGCCCCATTGGTAGCGACAGAGCCATTTAGAAGTGATGGCAGGGACGACTCTCCAAAGTAGTCCATTCCCGGTGGCCTCCAGCAACTCAACGCAGAGCCAACATTGACTGCAGTTGGCTTCTTCTGCAGCGGTGGCTGCCCAGTTGATGAATTTATTCTTGACCTCTGACACAGAGACATAGGCACTGACCATTAGTAGATAGGTTATTCCCTGTAATGACAAAAATGGAGGGGAACATGGTATTATTTTTTATCTTTAGGAAATTGTACAATGCTGTCATTTTCTGCTGCCATTGCTTCAAGGTCACCAGCCTTAGGGGTGGAAGCTGATGGATGCTGTACTCATACTTTGGCTCCAGGATTTAAGGTACCTGTACCAGTGGGTCTGAGTCCCTCAGTTCTGTATGTAGCCTCTGTTGGGGCAGAGAGGTCCTCAGGGGTTAGTTGTTGACAAGGTACCATTAACAATTGAACAACCCGCATCTACGGTTTTATAGCAAAAGAATCTGGAGTGGTATTGTACAAAATGACCTTTAACTCTTCCCAGTAACCACTCTCAATTATACCACCATACATTATGCCTCTCATTGCAAGGCTGGAACGTGTTGTAATCCATTCATCCGTATTCAAGTTTGCGGTTACGGTGGAAATTCTGGCCTGTTGATCTGCCTGCTGATTAAGTAGTCTGTCAAGAGAAAGCAGAGACACATGAGCATCAGCATGGAAAACAGTGTTCATGGTCGTGTACTCCAGGATCCAGATACCTTCCCAGTATTGTTTTCCCCGAACCTCTTTATTCCCAGTTAGCCATAAAATGGAAATGGTACGTACAATAAAATGGAAATGGTACGTACAATAAAATGGAAATGGTACATACAATAAAATGGGAATGGTACGTACAATAAAATGGAAATGGTACATACAATAAAATGGAAATGGAAAACATACAAGACCAGGCTAAGCCAAAAGCAAAAGGGGTATCACTTTTCCATGAGGATGTACGAAACTTGCCAGCTCAGGGAACCACTAAGCAAGTCCTGCAGATAGGCAAGGAAATCTCTCCCGCCCAATGGGGCAAATCCTTTAAAGAACTAGGCCCAGAGGATCAGAAACATGCTTGGTTTACTTGTGGATCTGCCAGATACATTGGTGGGACCTGATGCTGGAAGGCCGTGGCTTGTGATCCTGTTAAAAACATAAGCATTTCTTAAAAAAAATAAATAAATAAGCATTTCTGATGAAGGAAAGGGTGGGAGCACCCAGCTGGCTGAACTAGTATCCATCCTCTGAGCTACTCAGGAGGAGGCCGGAGGGATTTGTCACTGGTATACCAAATCTTGGTCAGTAGCATATGGCCTTACTACCCAGATGTATGTATATAGAGAGATGGTGGAAGGAAGGGGAAATGGGGAGGAGATGGAACAAAAGAGGTACTTTGATAAAAATTATTGTTGGAAAAAATATAAACAGAGCTCAGCATCTCTCTCTTATGGTTCCCTTTGCACACATACTGTGGGTCGGTGTCTGGGAATGAATCTCCGGTTTGCACCTTTTTGGTTTGTGCTGCCCCAGGTCTGAAAGGACGGTCTTCAGCTCTCTAGGTGGGGCTCTGCATTCCCCTTCTTGTCCTGGCTGTTTCCGTACCTCTGCTCTGCAACTGCCCCGGGGCTTTGAGAATTGGCTCTCATCTCTGGATCCTTCACGAGAATGGACATTTCTTTCCTAGAATGCCCCAAATTCTATATTCCAGATGTCTTCTTCATTTCTTCTACAAGTCTCTCTAATACCAGCTCCTAAAACTCCTGCTTTTGCTCCTGAGTCATGAATATCCAGCCTTAAACGCTGCCAGAAACAGATCCTTTGTCTGCATTCATCACTGAATCTACCCATTGATGAGGTTTCACTTTCTTCTGTTTGAATCCTGAAACTGTCAAACTGCAAAACAAATAATGAAGAGCTACTTTAACTGGGGCAGGAAGGTGGGGGCTTTAACCCTACCCTCGAGTGGCCTGTGGTGTATCTGAGGCATCTTCAGGAACCACAGGCACTGTGAAAACACAATTTTCAAAATGCTGGTCTCCATCATAATTCGAATGTGGCCTCTATCATTCCCAGCTGCTGTCTTCTTGCATTATGCTAATATTTCTAACAGTCTGCAGTCCACTCATGCACTTCACTGCAAAGCTACACCTCACGTGGCTAATCCCATTAAGTCCCTATTTCTAGTCTGAGGAACACACCTGATTATCAGTTCATTCAGTTATTTTCTTTAGTTCCTTCTTTTGCATTAAAAAAAATGCCTAGTGGAAAACAGTGGTTTTTATTAGTTGGCAAGCTTCATTTTTACTAACTTTTCCAATTGTTTCATAATGACTATGTTTGTCTTTTAGGGCTGCTAGACTGGGTAACTAACCAACAGAAACACATTTTCTCACAATTCTGAAGTTTGTCAGTCTGAGATCAAGGTGCGGTCAGGGTAGGTTCCCAGTGAGGCCTCCCTGCCTGGCTTGCAGACGGCTGCCTTCTCACTGTGTCCTCACACGGCTTTTCCTCACATGGCTTTTCCCAGTGGAGACAGAGCAAGATCTCAGGTGTCTCGTCCTCTTTGGGGACATCCACCAATCCTATCAGATTAGGACTCCACCCTATGACCTAGTTTAACCTTAATTACTTCTCTAAAAACCCAGTCTCCAAACACAATCACATTGGGGGTTAGTTAGGGCTTCACCATATGAATTTTGGGATGACACAGTTCAGTCTATAACAAAGACCTTTATTAAAAACGAGATCTTGGATCTTTCTTCCAAAGTAGACAATGAAATATGTTAACACACTTAAGCCTAGAGCCTGGAGTTCTGGAAGTGACTGAGGTTCTATCCAGCAGATGACCAAAGAGAATTAGATTTGGAATTGAGTTAAGTGGGAAAAAAACATAACTCCATTTTGCTAACATGGATCCTGGTAGAGGGGGCATGATGCCGGAGCTAGTAGCAGCTCCCTGATTTGGCAGGCGGCTTCCCAACTCTGCAGCTTCCTGCAGCAATTATGGCAGCTTTCCTGGTCCTGGCCAAGGTGACATGGTTCTCAAACCAATGACACTTGGTGGAAGCATTTATTCTTATTCATTCATTTGTTTATTCACTTGGTGTCACATATTTGTTGAAAGAATGAACAGATGATTGAATGAGTTGCCTGTATCAGAACCTAGAAAGCTCCCAAAGCAGGAACTTCCTGATTTCTTGGTTTCTTGTGCCAATAGTAAAAGCTATTCTCCCAATCAGGGCAGAGGCAGAGTGACTTTCAGAGCTGGGAGTTGTTTCAAGAGCTAAGTCTGGATCTTGCATCTTCAGCCCTTCCACACTCCTGCAAGCACTGAGGACCAGCACTAGCTGAGGTGTCCGTAGATGCCTGTCACTGAACACGGTTAGCTTCTTGCAGAGGGAAGGAAGAAAGAGGATTTTGGCTGGAGTCCCACTAGGAAGACTGTTCCCTAGAAATCATGTGTTCTGCACTACAATTTAATAATTATTCGAATTCAGAAGTTAATAGCAATCTGAATTTGATCATTTACAGCCAGACAACATCCTCACTGTAAAGCCTTCTTTTTAGATGTAAGAGTCCCCAGGATAGGGAACGAATGCATGTCTCACCTTCTCCAAAATTCATACGTTGAATCACCAACCCTCAGTGTGGCTACATTTGGAGGTGGGACCTTCTGTGGGTAATTAAGGTTAAATGATGTAATCAGGGTGGGGCTCTAATCCAATAGGATCAGTGTCCTCATAAGAAGGAACACCAGCCCCTCCCCGGCATCCCCCTGTCCCATGCATGCACTGAGGAAAGGCCATGTGAGCACACAGCAGGACAGCAGCCATCTGCAATCCAACGGGAGAGTCAGACACCTAAGGATTTCCAGTCTCCAGAACTAAATTTCTGTTGCTTAAGCCACCCAGTCTCTGATGTTTTATATGGTAGCCTGAGTAGACTGATGTACCCCACCACTGTTTGACCCCCGGAGCTGATGGAATCATCTTAAGCATCTCATTCCCATTTTGGGGGGCTTCCTTGCTTTCCTTGAGATGCAGCAGCTAGAGTGATGTATCCTGTCTCTAGTGTGACCTCACCAAAGAGGAGCAGCTGGATAGGTTTAAGACTGTTAAGGTATTTAATAAGACTGTTAAGCAGAAGGCAGCTTTCCGGAGAAGCTTGTTGTCTATATACTTCATTATTTAATGTTGCTTAATCAGTAATGATACCCAGCATTGCCTCTCAATTTTCCATTAATTTCTGAGTTACTGGAGCCCTTGGCCAAGGGCTGAGACTGCAGCACTCTAAAGAAGAAAGAGCAAACCAGCCTCACCTGCTCTCTGCTTTGTTCTGGGCTTTGGGCTGGTTGCTCTATTTGTATGCATTGCCCACTTAACTGTCCCAACTGCTCCATGAGGTGGGATATGTACGGATGGGACAATGAGGAATTTCAGTATCAAGTTTTCTGAGCTCTGCCTAGCACTTCCGCTCCCCCAGCTTGCTCTCTCTAACGCCCTACTCCGAGTTTTCCCCTGTGATGATGACGGTGTGTCCTGTGACCACAGTGTTTCCTGTTCCCCTTGCCTTCAGGAATGCACTGCTCTCCACCTCCAAATCTGATGCTATGGCTCTCAGAACAATCATCTCTTGTGCAGGCCTCAACACCATTGCCATACTTCCATAAAGTATGAAAGCATATTCATACTTTAATATGCCCACCGAGGGGTGGATCCAGTTCCGTGCCTGCTCCATCCCAGTACCCAGACAGCTGACTGTCTATCAAGATGGCCGCACAGTAAATTCATGACCCTGTACCTCAAGGGAACCATTCGTACTCAAGAGGCATTTCTGTACTTCCTTAGTCCTCTCACTCTCCCAGTTGCCCACCTTCATCCTCCTCAAATCCCCAAAATGCCTCCACAATTCTCACAGTTGCTTTTTACTTCAATGAGAAAACAGAAGTTATCCTCAGAAGACGGTGTCCTCACTCAGTCACCATCACAATTCTAACCTGGCTACCCAAATACCCAAAAGGCCTGCCTTGAGTAACAGTCATGAATCGTGTCGACTTCTCTGCTTGTTCATTACCTCAACCTCTCTCCCCTACTGAAGGACAACATAACAGCATTTGTCCCCTGTCTCCTCCATCACCATGTCTTCAATACCCACTGAGTCATCCCATCAGCACACAAATATGTTGTTATTTCTTCCCTTTAAAACACCTTCTCTTGCACTCAGTTCCATCACACTTGATACCCCATTTCTTTGTCATCCTTCGTAGCAAAGCTTCTCAAAGTTATTTCCAATTTTCTCATCACTCTCTCCCTCAAGTCCACTTCAATCTGTCTTTCACTTCCTCTACTCCTCCAAAAGTGTACTTGTCAAGATCGCCAACAACCTTACATGGAGAACAAATATTTGGTGCATAAATTAATAAAATAAATACAAATACAATTACGAAGTGGTAAATGGATCTAAATAATCTTTGCCTAAGTCATGATTTTTCTGGAGGCCAGGCATGATTAAATAGTAATGATTACTATCATTAGCACAGTAACAATGACGAAATAAACTACTATTTTGCTTAGCAGGAAGGAATTATACTAAAAATAAAATCAAATTTCTAGGAAGTTAATCACTCCAATGATTTCTGCCAATCACCTTAATGAGTCTATTGATGTGCTAACGAACTCATTCTTAATTTCCGACAGCTTCCAAAACATTTTTAATCACCACAAGTGATTCATAGATTAGTTTGCAAAGAGATGCATCAATATCAATCACCACAATACAGGATTTTTAAATAAATTACTGCTGAGGCAGCTGGCAGACAGAGAGCCCGTGGGAGAAATGTTGGCACTAGGCAGGCGTATGATAACGTAGGTTCTCTGCAGCCCAAGGCTGTTGCCTCCATTGTCTTTCTTCTGGGATCTCAGTAGGACTGGTAGTGATGTCAAAACAGGAAGAAATTGTAAACTTTCACACATCTAACTTTTAAAAGTTGGAGATTACTCTGAAATAATGACCTCTTACACTAAGGTCGGGATCAATACATGTTTTTAAAGTATGGTAAGATGGCTACTTGTCTTATTTTTTGTTGTTGTTACTTTATCCTTATTGACATAACAACCAGCACTGAAGTGATGTTTGTGAGCAAGTGTTATGGATTTTAGCATTTAAATTCTGTTGAGCTGGAGACAGCAGTCCCTCCTTCCTCCCCCAGGCCTGCGAGGGAGTACAGGATGATGTTGCTGGGTCACCGAGGTCGGTTCGGGCAGTCAGCATCAGTAAACCCTGCCTGCTGCAGACATGTTCCCACTGTGAGAAGGGCTCTGCCCAGGGTCATCGCACAGGGTCAGCAAACCGCAAGTCACTGCTGGCTCATCCTTGAACAGCTTTATAAGATGAGAAGATTCTATATTCACAAAATTCTGAATCCCCATGAGTATGTCAAAGACAAAGTTACTCTCACTCCAAATTTAGTTATAGATCAAATTGGCTTTTATTCATGATTAATGAATCGGGGCAGCCTCTATTCTACAAATAGAATGAGCGCCCCCACTGGGCAATGGCAGAAAAGCCGGTTTTGTATGATAGGGACAAGGAAACGGGACAGTAAAGAAAAACTGACTGGTTAACTTCAGGTTACTTTTATTGTAAGAGTTAAAGCAGAAGGGGTTTCCTTATTAGTGGACTCAGGTAGACTGGACTCCTGATTTCAGGGAAAACTGGTTTGTTCGGGGATCCATCTGCTTCCTTAAAGTTTCCATTTTGTGATGTGAATTTAGCATGAGTGCCTCTATTTTGGCTTGGCCTAGTGGCATAGGCCCAACATAGGCATTTCTTCACCAGGGGTTTTCAGACTTTGAATTGTACCGGTGAGCCGTGGGCCCTAGTCTCTTTAAAGATTAAATGATAAAAAAGGGAGCATCTTTCCTGTCTCAGCTGCCTGTACTGAGATAATTAAGTTAGAAGAAAAATAATTAAGGATAAAAGAAAATGCACAGTATGTCCCACAGGCCAGTGAGTCCACACCTGTTCATTTGAACACTTTATTCAAACCCTCCTAAGTGAAAATGTCTCTCATCTATTTAGCATTCTTCAGCTTCAGAATTTTCCCAAATTATTTCCTTTTTTGGGAGGCTGAAGTTTTGCCTGTTGACTGTCTGGGGTGAATTACATTGCAATCAATGGAAAGAAGAAGAAACAGAAAACCTTTCCATTTGCTGGTAAACGTTTGTGCTGAAAAATAGCATATTTGTTTCTTCCAAGTGAAGTGAATAATTTATTTTGTGGTTGAAATGTTTTATTATTTTCACACACTTTCTACATTGCCTTGTTTTCCCACTAGGGTTGAATGATCAAAAGATTTTTGTAATATTCAAATTTTATACGGATCTTGAGTGATAAGCAATATTAGACATGGCAAATAAATCATTTCAGTTCTAGTTTTTTGACTTCTTATCCAATTTTATTAAGTACGTATTATGAACAGAGACACAATTTTTTTTAAATCTAAAGAGGATTTAAAAACTGAAGTAGGTGATAGAACCCCTGCGTTTAAGGAGTTACAATCTATTTACACTCACTAAAGAAGAAAATCATAATGCTCAGTGGGTATGCCAACAGGATAAATAATGTTCTATAATGTTCTATTGTCTTTTAAATAAAGAAAATTATGGTTTCAGTTGACTTTAAGGTCTACACAGCAATCAATTGAGATTTCTTGGAGCTGAGTCCACACTCAGTGTGGAACTCTCCTACAAGAAAGATGAGCACTTCTGCAAGTCCTGGTTGGATTATAAGTTACAAAGCTCAGCATAGTAACTGATAAAACCTAAGAGAAAATAATATTATTTGAGGACTTCCTGTGGGCCAAATGCTATGCTGAAGAGCTTCACGTGCATCCACATATTTAATCATCACACCCTCCCTATGAGGTAAGTACTCTGATTCTGCCCATTTTGCAGATGAGAAGACTGATGCATAGAATAGTTACATAACTTGCTCAAGAACATTCAGCTACTAAGTGGCAGAACAAGGATTTAAACTGCCTGTCTGACTCCAAGCCTGACGCGATTACTATATTCATTGACAGATGGAGGAGTAATGGTGTCCAGTCCACGTTAAAATGTTCACTTAGATTTCTTTTGGAACACAGGGCAATACTGGTTAAGTGGGGCTACTGTTCCTGTATGGGCTGAACAGAAAAAAAGGCCTCTAAGTTATTCCATTCCATCCTCTATACACTATGTGAAAAGAAAAATCTATTTTAATTGCACCTGCAGCTGCTACCAGCAGACCTGTACTTGATGGTGGGTCTGCACGTTACACTATATACATACATATAAAAGCATGTTGTTTCTTTGGTCAATTAAGCCAAAATACCAGTTCCCCCAGAAAATAATATTCAGTCTGGCTGCTTGGCGTTACACAGACCCAATGTCTCAAGCAGTTTGTGTTAACATGATGTGACTTGCCAGCTGCCTTGAGTAGCATTGTATAATTGCTCCTCTTCACCTGCCAATACATGCAGGAACATGACAACAGCCTAGCCCAAATTCCAGTGAGTGAACAAAGATCAAATAAGATTGGACATCAATTGATCATTGTTGAAGCTGCATGGTGCATGCATGTAGGTTGATTATACCATTCTCCACTTTGCATTTCCCGTAATAAAATATTTTTAAGGTTTTCAAATTTAAAACTTTAAATCTAGAGAGTTTCAAGATATTTAACAAATGTCCCTGATTCTATACTGCAATTGTTTCTGTCATTATAACTCTTTACACTTCCATAGGAAAAGTGTTATATTAATGCTATGGTTAGCAGTTTGTATTAATAACTATAATATTATAGGTAAGTTAAATATTAAATTAACCATGTATGTGCTTTAAAAAGCATTGTAGATATATATGGCAAATCACTTTCAACAAAACCAGTGATGACCTGTAAAATTGTTTCCTCCCCGATTCACCTTTCTTATTTTCTTGGCCTCTTTTCTTTGGTTTAAATGTCTTGCTCATATCTGCTACATAAACTTTGAAGATTAAGAGAAAATTTGTCAAAGTGGAAATTTAAAAACAAGCAAAACCTACTATTGTTCAATGATCATCAAAACAAAACTCAATTGAATATTGCATATTTTTCAGATGAGCTTGGCTCACAAAATACTAATTTATTTTAAAAACTCTCAGTCATAATATTCTCTGATGGAGGTGATGGTCGTGGGGGGAGATGGCAGAACTGTAGATTGTTTTATTGCTACATTTACTCAATATCTTCTTAAAAAACAAAACAATACAAAAACATGTAAATATCAATTAACTTAAAGGAGAAGTTTATTAGAAATAACTTTAGAAAGGATAACACAGTGAACTGTGGCTAATGGTTTGAGCAACATTTTGTAGTTTTAGTTTGAGAGAGCCACTAAAATATAGCATCTTCTATTTAAATAGTAATTCAATTAGATCTGTATGAGATGACTAAAATGACATTTAAAAAATAATGTATTCGACTGGGTGCGGTGGCTTATGCCTGTGATCCCAGCACTTTGGGAGGCCGAAGCAGGCACACCACAAGGTCAAGAGTTTGAGACCAGCCCGGCCAACATGGTGAAACCCTGTCTCTACTAAAAATACAAAAATTAGCCGGGCATGGAACTGGGCGCCTGTAGTCCCAGTTACTTGGGAGGCTGAGGCAGGAGAATTGCTTGAACCCGGGAGGCGAAGGTTGCCGTGAGCTGAGATTGCATCACTGCACTCCAGCCTGGGTAACAGAGCAAGATTCCATTTCAAAATGATGATGATGATGATGATGATGATGATAATAATAATAATGTATTTGTTGGAGTAAAACTCACAATTCCATTACTTTTGCAAGATAGTTCTGTCAGAGTCACAATTTTATTATAGTCAGGCCAGAAGGGAGAAGACCTTCTCATCATTGACCTGTAGTTATTTAATTAATCATTTTTAAAAATGAAATGAAAAACCACAATGAGATATCATCTCACGCCAGTTAGAATGGAGATTATTAAAAAGTCAGGAAACAACAGATGCTGGAGAGGATGTGGAGAAATAGGAATGCTTTTACACTGTTGGTGAGAGTGTAAATTAGTTCAGCCATTGTGGAAGACAGTGTGGCAATTCCTCAAGGATCTAGAACCAGAAATACCACTTGACCCAGCCATCCCATTACTGAGTATATACCCAAAGGATTATAAATTATTCTACTATAAAGACACATGCACATGTATGTTTATTGCAGCACTGTTCACAATAGCAAAGATTTGGAGCCAATCCACATGCCCATCAGTGACAGACTGGAAAAAGGAAATGTGGCACATATACACCATGGAATACTATGCAGCCATAAAAAAGGATGAATTCATGTCCTTTACAGGGACATGGATGAAGCTGGAAACCATCATTCTCAGCAAACTAACACAGGAACAGAAAACCAAACACTGCATGTTCTCATTCATAAGTGGGAGTTGAACAATGAGAACACGTGGACACAGGGAGATGAACATCACACACCAGGGCCTGTCTGGGGGTGGGGACTAAGGGAGGGATAGCATTAAGAGAAATACCTAATGTAGATGACGGTTGATGGGTGCAACAAACCACCATTGCACATATATACCTATGTAACAAACCTGCACGTTCTGCACACGTATCCCAGAACTTAAAGTATAATATAAAGAAATAAATAAACAAATTTTAAAAATGAGCATTAAGAAACCCATGGCTCAAAACAAAATGTAAGTCCTTTACAACTGCTTATGTCTAAATGTATGATACCCCTATCAACTCACTCAAGGTAACCAACATCCTAATCCTAGATTCATAATTCCCTGGCTTTTCTTTCAACAGAGTTTTAACTATGAATGTGCATCTGTAAATTCTATTGAAATCTTGATTGTTTGTAACTTTTATTAAAGTGCCACATGCAATTTTTTGGGACTTCAGTTTTTTCTTTAAATATAGTATTGTTAAAATTCATCCTATTGTTGTTTCTGTGGTTCATGTGTTTTTATAGTAATATGACATGCATCACATGAACAGACCATGAATTATTCACCCACACTTCTTTAACAGGCAATGGGTTGTTTACAAGAATTTGCTTATTGTGAATGGAGCTGCTTTAAACACTCTTGGCCAGGTCCCCTGTTGTATGTATGAAAGAGCTTCTCACCTGGAAGTAGAGTTACTGAGTCATTAGGTATATAAGCAATCAATGGGAGTAAGTGTGAAAACCTACTCATGAACTGGGCAGCTCCCGTAACTAGAACAGGTTCAGATCTACACCAGGGCTGCTACATGGTAGGATAATATTTATGGACGAAACAGGGAAAGTAGTGAACAGCAAACAGAAGTGAAGTACAATAGTGAGATTACCTACAGCTCGTGGTTACCTTATTTGAACACATCTGAATAACTGGCCACCTGTGACTGACTGAAACTCAGCTACTGTGATTGGCTGAGACTCATCTACTTGTTTCCACATCCAGTTAGGTTACCGTTCACTATATATATAGAGAAAAACCTTAAATCCAAACTCAAAATATGTAAGAAGGCAGCTTTAAGCTAAACTTAATTTAACACTGATGGTTTTACCCACTTTTTAATGTTTTATTTTATACATTTATTTTGCTTATTTGTTCCTTTGTGAGTTGCATCTGTCTTGTTATTTGGCTCTTCTGACTGGTTTCAGGAATTCTTTATATGAACTTAGTTCTATATATGAACTTTATATGAACTTAGGAATTCTGCATATAAAGCCTATTTTTTGCATCTTTTAATATGTTAGTATAAAAATTACATATGTGGATTTTCTAAGCAAACTTCACAATTCTTGAAACTCAAATGTCTGTCTGAAACACAGATTTTAAAGACAGTCACCCCTGGTTTAAACCCATCCCTCTTATGAACTGTGTTATCTCGGAAAGTATATGAATCTACTTGAGTTTGAGTTTTTTCACCTAGAAAATTAAATACTAAAGTTAATAAATACTATACTTAAGTTTCCTAAGTCCTCAGTAAAAAGTAGCTATTATTAATTTTGTTTCTGGATATGAACTAATTTTTTTTCTGAACTATTATTCTTCCAAGTGTAGCATCATTGCAAACAAGGCCAGATTTAAGTTTAAAGCCCCTCCCAAAAATGTGCCCATTCATCCATTCATTCTTCAATATCCACATTTATCAGAATAGGATAGTTTTTATTTCAGCAACAAACTTTCAAATCTCCATCCTCAGCCAGCTGAAAATTCTGCTCCGTGTCATTCTCAATCGGCTAGAAAGAGCAGCCTGTACCTGGAACATTGCAGGTCACCATGTCAGAAGGAAAGAGAGCATGGTGAATAACACACTGGCCAGTACACAGCATCCACTCAGAAGTGACGCAAGTCACTTTTGCTTATAGAGCAAGTCACAGGCTAGACCTCAATTCCAGGAGAGTGTGTGTGGAAGTGTAGTCTTTTCATGAGCTTAATGGTAGAAATGGAAATATTCGGT
>NW_012102221.1:2424278-2431274 GCF_000951045.1 Mandrillus leucophaeus | reverse complement strand
TCTATTGAAATCTTGATTGTTTGTAACTTTTATTAAAGTGCCACATGCAATTTTTTGGGACTTCAGTTTTTTCTTTAAATATAGTATTGTTAAAATTCATCCTATTGTTGTTTCTGTGGTTCATGTGTTTTTATAGTAATATGACATGCATCACATGAACAGACCATGAATTATTCACCCACACTTCTTTAACAGGCAATGGGTTGTTTACAAGAATTTGCTTATTGTGAATGGAGCTGCTTTAAACACTCTTGGCCAGGTCCCCTGTTGTATGTATGAAAGAGCTTCTCACCTGGAAGTAGAGTTACTGAGTCATTAGGTATATAAGCAATCAATGGGAGTAGGTGTGAAAACCTACTCATGAACTGGGCAGCTCCCGTAACTAGAACAGGTTCAGATCTACACCAGGGCTGCTACATGGTAGGATAATATTTATGGACGAAACAGGGAAAGTAGTGAACAGCAAACAGAAGTGAAGTACAATAGTGAGATTACCTACAGCTCGTGGTTACCTTATTTGAACACATCTGAATAACTGGCCACCTGTGACTGACTGAAACTCAGCTACTGTGATTGGCTGAGACTCATCTACTTGTTTCCACATCCAGTTAGGTTACCGTTCACTATATATATAGAGAAAAACCTTAAATCCAAACTCAAAATATGTAAGAAGGCAGCTTTAAGCTAAACTTAATTTAACACTGATGGTTTTACCCACTTTTTAATGTTTTATTTTATACATTTATTTTGCTTATTTGTTCCTTTGTGAGTTGCATCTGTCTTGTTATTTGGCTCTTCTGACTGGTTTCAGGAATTCTTTATATGAACTTAGTTCTATATATGAACTTTATATGAACTTAGGAATTCTGCATATAAAGCCTATTTTTTGCATCTTTTAATATGTTAGTATAAAAATTACATATGTGGATTTTCTAAGCAAACTTCACAATTCTTGAAACTCAAATGTCTGTCTGAAACACAGATTTTAAAGACAGTCACCCCTGGTTTAAACCCATCCCTCTTATGAACTGTGTTATCTCGGAAAGTATATGAATCTACTTGAGTTTGAGTTTTTTCACCTAGAAAATTAAATACTAAAGTTAATAAATACTATACTTAAGTTTCCTAAGTCCTCAGTAAAAAGTAGCTATTATTAATTTTGTTTCTGGATATGAACTAATTTTTTTTCTGAACTATTATTCTTCCAAGTGTAGCATCATTGCAAACAAGGCCAGATTTAAGTTTAAAGCCCCTCCCAAAAATGTGCCCATTCATCCATTCATTCTTCAATATCCACATTTATCAGAATAGGATAGTTTTTATTTCAGCAACAAACTTTCAAATCTCCATCCTCAGCCAGCTGAAAATTCTGCTCCGTGTCATTCTCAATCGGCTAGAAAGAGCAGCCTGTACCTGGAACATTGCAGGTCACCATGTCAGAAGGAAAGAGAGCATGGTGAATAACACACTGGCCAGTACACAGCATCCACTCAGAAGTGACGCAAGTCACTTTTGCTTATAGAGCAAGTCACAGGCTAGACCTCAATTCCAGGAGAGTGTGTGTGGAAGTGTAGTCTTTTCATGAGCTTAATGGTAGAAATGGAAATATTCGGTGGACTACTACTGGCACGGTATCTATTAAGCTCCAGCCTCTGTGCCAGACCCTGTTGTAGGTGCTGAGAATACAGGGTGAACACAATAGACAAAGTACTTATCTTCACGAACATGATATTGTCACTGGGGAGAGACAGTAAATCAGCATTGCAGAAGGGCCTGAAGTTTCAGAATAGCTTGTAACCTTAGAACATTGCCTGCTATCAAAACTCTCCTTGGACCAAATCCACCTGGCACCAGGAATCAATTTAATTGTGACTCTAGAATTCATAACAAAATCAAATAATACAGTTGAAGTGACTTCATGTGGATTTTATAGACCAACTTCATGGCAGAGTTGACTGAAATAAATTTCCAGAACATTTTTAATTGGACTTCAAGCTTGTATACATGGAGGATACAGGGGCAACATATTCTCCCTTTGTTTAGATCACAAAGTTTCCTGCATGAACCAGCATGCAGGAAACTATCACTTGTGAATCTATCACTCTACATGGGTTCTTGATCTGAGTTCTTCGGGAGAGCAATAGCTGTCACTTCTTGTAAAGTACTGCCGATATAGGTGGGAATTGTATTTCACTGCATCTCATTTCAACCAGAAGTACAAGGGCAAAAATCACAGGATTCTTATTCATTGACAATACCGTCAATCCCAATTAATCAACACCTGGAGGATTCTCCAATAGCACAAGTGTGCTAAATTCCGTTCCTATATACTCTAATAATAGTCTCATTTATATTCTGAGTGCATGGTTAGTGATTCTGCATTGCTAGATTTCATTAAGAGATACATGGGAGGGAGTTTTTGAAAAAAAGATCATCTGTTTGTTGAAAAATAAAAAATATATAACTTGAATTGAGTCTATTCTCATTAATCATTAGCAATCAAATGACCTGAGCTTTCTCCTAAACTACACAAGCTAATAACTGACATTACCATGAACATAAGCAGAAACGTGACAGCATGGTGCCAGCCACCACTGTTTCTGTTAAAGTATAAACACCAAAATAGCAGAAAGCCTTTGTAACCTAATAACTAAACATGGTATCCTTAGAACTCTCATAAATAATATATAAAAGTCTAGAGATTCATGAATTTGGGAAACAAAGTTCTCTGGGGGCCAGCTTCCCATCTATCTGGAGAGCACTGCCTCATGAGAGTTAGGAGGGAATACCGCCTAGCTTGGCAGCTGGCTCTAAATGACTGTGCAATGTGCTAGACTCCTTACATAATTAAAAATTATGTAGAAGTTTAAATTCTGCTTTGTTCTTACATAAGCAGAATCTGTACAGCAAAAGAGAAGGACAATTTTTTTTTTTTTTTTTTTTGAGATGGAGTTTCGCTCTTGTTGCCCAGGCTGGAGTGCAGTGGTGTGATCTCGGCTCACTGTAACCTCCACCTCCCGGGCTCAAGTGATTCTCCTGCTTCAGCCTCCTGAGTAGCTGGGATTACAGGCATGCACCACCACACCTGGTTAATTTTGTATTTTTAGTTGAGACGGGGTTTCTCTGTGTTAGTCAGGCTGGCCTCAAACTCCCAACCTCAGGTGATCCGCCTGTCTTGGCCTCCCAAAGTGCTGGGATTACAGGCGTGAACCACCGTGTCTGGCCAAAACTTTTTAAAAGTAATTAGTCTGAATTAAATATACCAAGAAGAAAATGCTGGCAATTTTTTTCTTTTTTCTTTTTGGCTTTTGGGGATAGTTTATTTAGATTCGTTTTCAACAAACTTTAACAGGCTTCACTGCCTTCTAGCTCCAGACACATATTCTTTGACCTCTTCAACAGCATCCTAATGAGACTCCTGGCTTCCTCACTTAAGCACAGCCCGACCCATTCTCCACATAGCAGCCAGAGTAAACGCTTTACAAATATGTACATCATATTAAATCAATCCCTCCCTAAAATCTTTCATACCCTTGTCATCAGAGTGTTCAAAACCCTGAATCTCCTTACCATAACTGACAAGTCCCTGCCAACAGCGAACTGCATCTCATCTCTATTCTTTTCCTCTCACTGCGTACTCTTGTGGGTAGCAGTGGTTCGTTCACTTTCAAGCTGTAAGTTCGTTCATTTTATAAACACACAAAACATGATTGAGCTATTCAACTCTTGGTGGACATTCAAGTTGTTTCCAATTTTGGCAACCATGAATATTGCTGTTGAACACATTCTCATATGTAGGCACACATATTTGTGTACTTCTGTTGGGTATATAGCAGGGAGTGAAATTGCTAGCTTAAAGGGAAAGCTTTTATTCAGCTTTATTAGACAATACCGAACAGTTTTGCAAAATGGTTGTACCAGTTGACACCCAAACAAGAGAGAATGAGAGTTAATTGTACATTCTCTCCAACATTAACTGTTGTTAGTCTTGAGGTTTCAACCAGTCTGTTGTTGTAGCTCATTGCCACTCTCTCCCTACAGGCATTTGTTGTTATTGTTGTTGTTAATGTATAATTATATTCAGTTTGTGGCTTGTTTTTTTATTGTGTGTTCCTTGAAGTTTTAATTTTGATTAAATGTAGTTATTTTTTTCTTTCGTGATTTGTTCTGAGTTCTCTCTAGGAAATCTTTGCATAACCACAGGTTGTAAAGATGTTCTATATTTTTCTAGGAGCTTTATAGTTTCAGCTTTTCAATGAAACAATGTTTCAAGTTAATTTTTAGATATGGCATGATATATGGACCAATTTTCAATCATTTTAATATAGATATTTAATTGATTATGTGTTTTTGGCTGAACGTTTTCCTTACCTTATTGAATTATTTTGTTGCAGCCAGGCACAGTGGCTCACATGCATAATTGCAGCACTTTGGGAGGCAGAGGCAAAAGCATCACTTTAGCTCAGAAGTTCAAAACCAGTTCTGGCAACATAGCGACACACACACCACACATTGGTCACGATTGGAGAACGCAAAACTAAATATTTTGAAAACTTATAAATAAAAGAAAACATTCAAGCATTTAGTATGTCATTTTTACCAACAATTTTAGGGAGTAACCAAATGTTAGATGAGGAAAAGAGTACATGAAAAGAAACAATAAAACTGAATATAGTAATTTAGCAACTTCTCATGAATTAATGAACGCCACTGATATTTAAATGGCTACTGACACATTTAAAAAAAAGATAACCAGAAATACATGATTCCAGATGAGAAAGACATAATTTCAGAGTCTTGTCCTCCCCAAATTAAATAAACCAATCAAGCAAAATTATATCAAGCCTTTATATTCAACTACCAATTTACTAAAAAAATACTGAAGATGGAGGAAGACATTGTAAAGCAGACCAGGATGTAATCTGGAAAATCCAGACTGTGATTGTCAAAAATTCTATAGCAAAGATAATCTATTTACTTCAATAAATAAAGTGTAAGAGAAAAAGAAGATGGATGAGAATCTAGAGAGCAAAATAAATGTAAGCCATACTTTTTTTTCTTCTTTTTTTTTGAGACAGAGTCTCGCTCTGTCACCAGACTGGAGTGCAGTGGCACGATCTTGGCTCTCTGCAGCCTCTGCCTCTGGGGTTCAAGAGACTTCCCTGCCTCAGCCTCCTAAGCAGCTGGGACTACCGTCGCGTGCCACCACGCCTGGCTAATTTTTTGTATTTTAGTAGAGACGGGGTTTCACCATGTTGGCAAAGATGGTCTCAATCTCCTGACCTCATGATCCGCCACCCTCGGCCCCCCAAAGTGCTGGGATTACAGGCGTGAGCCACCGCGCCAAGTCCAAGGTAAGCCGTGTCTTTTTAACCAATCACATTTGGATCCTGATTTGAACAAATCATTTATTAAACGACATTTATAAGATGATAGAAAATTTTAATACGGACACGATATTTTATAAGTTAAGAAATTGTTAAGTTTTTATATCAGATAGTCATTTGGTGGTTGTTTTATTTAGAGTTCTTATCTTCTCGAGATATCCTAAAGATTTTCAGGATAAAACTACATAATGTCTGCGGCTTGCTTACTATGGAGGCCGGGAACTGGTGACGTGTAGATGAAGCAGGGTATCTTCAACTGATGATTTTGGATCCTGGGTGATGGAAACACAGGTATTGTATGCTATGAAGTCAAATTTACACATATTTGAAATGATTATTCAATATGAAAATTGAAAATACTATTTTTCATAATAAAAAGCTTATAAGTTCACAATCAGAGCAGCAATCTGGAAATCCTCAGGTGTTATTTGTCACAGGATAATTGACTCAAAGTAGAACTTGTCGGACCCCGCACTGTGTTGTGTATGAACAAAAGCAGAGTTAATTTTGTAGTGGTCAGATTCTTTTTATAACCTCAGGAAAAAAAAAGTGGTAACAGGACTGAAATATGGTGGTGTTACACTGAGAACCATTGAATTTTAAAGGTGGTAAAGAAAATATTAATGACAGTTTTAAGAAATTCTATATACCATATGCTAATAAGTTGCTTTTATGCGTTTTCTAGGGTGGTAATTCAGTAAAATTTGTTACCATGAATGAAGACTATAATTTTTGCCATGTATGCACAAACATCTTACATATCAAGGAGAAATTTATTGTTTATTGGGTACAAAGAGGTATAATTTAAAATATATTTCCAGATTTCCGGAATACATTACCATAACTGAGTTAACTAATATACTCTACTTTGGCCAATGATATGCATTACCCTAAAAGATCATAGAAAAGAGACTTTTAAGAGACCGATCATCATGGCGGACAGGAGGCAGGACTAGATTGCCGCTCAGGACAGAGCAGCGTGCGGAGCTCACGTTGTGAATTTTAGCTGCGGATCAACGGTAAGAACAAGCCAGCAGTCCTGAGAGGACCCACAGACCTTCTGAAGGAAGTGGACTGCTCCTGCAGGACCCGGGAGACCCCCGCAAAAGTGTGAGTGCCCCAACTGCAGAAGTGGAAAAGGGAGACCCTCCTCTCCCAAACACACACCCCACTGGGGAAGCTGAAGGTCTGTTTGCAGGAGGATTTCCAACTTCACCTGGAGCTGAGTCCGTCTGGAGAGCCAGGCGAAATACAGGGGTAGAGAAAGCAGCGGAAAGGCCCGGGGGGCTGGCTGGGTCCCAGAGCAGCCCATTCCTGCTGGCACCACAGGCATCCATGGGGAGAGGAGGGGGGCAAAACTCCACAGGGGGAAGGAAATCTGTATCTGAACTTTGTAACGATTTGAACTGGGTGAGAATCCTCCTGGCCAGAAGTCAGAGGAGGGCACGAATCCGGGGTGCAGCCTCCACAGGCCGGGGAGGAACCAAGGCTTTTTCTCTCGCAGCTGGGAGGCCGGTCGCCTGGGGCAGGTTTTCAAGCCGGTTTCCCTCTCCGCCTGGAAACGGACTGGGGACTGCTGGGGGTGCACGGGGGCAGTGAGACTGGCCCG
>NW_012102221.1:2414775-2423577 GCF_000951045.1 Mandrillus leucophaeus | reverse complement strand
TTTATATATAATATATATAGAATCCAAATAACAGCCTTCAGCCCTAGACCTGCTCTCTGACAGATGCTACCAAATGAGAAGGCACCAGAAAACCAATCCTAGTAATATGACAAAACCAGGCTCTTCAACACTCCCAAAATCACACCAGTTCACCAGCAATGGATCCAAACCAAGAAGAAATCCCTGATGTACCTGAAAAAGAATTCAAAAGGTTGGTTATTTGCCTAATCAGGGAGGGACCAGAGACAGGCAAAGACCAATGCAAGGAAATCCAAAATATCATACAAAAAGTGAAGGGAGAAATATTCAAGGAAATAGATAGCTTAAAGAAAAAAGTAAATCAAAAATTCAGGAAACTTTGGACACACTTTTACAAATGTGAAATGCTCTGGAAAGTCTCAGCAATAGAACTGTACAAATAGAAGAAAGAAATTCGGAGTTCAAAGATAAAGTCTTTGAATTAACTCAATCCAACAAAGACAAAGAAAAAAGCATAAGAAAATATGAACAAAGCCTCCAAGAAGTCTGGAATTATGTTAAATGATCAAAGCTAAGAATAATTGGTGTTCCTGAGGAAGAAGAGAATTCTAAAAGCTTGGAAAACATATTTGGAGGAATAGTCAAGGAAAACTTCCCCAGCCTTGCTATACACCTAGACATCCAAATACAAGAAGCACCAAGAACACCTGGGAAATTCATTGCAAAAAGATCTTCACCTAGGTGCATTGTCATCAGGTTATCCAAAGTTAAGATGAAGGAAAGAATCTTAAGAGCTGTGAGACAGAAGCACCAGGTAAACTGTAAAGGAAAACCTGTCAGATTTCTCAGCAGAAACCCTACAAGCCAGATGGGATTGGGGTCCTATGTTCAGCCTCCTCAAACAAAACAATTATTAGCCAATAATTTTGTATCCAACGAAACTAAGAATCATATATGAAGGAAAGAAACAGTCTTTTTCAGGCAAACAAATGCTGAGAGAATTCACCATTATCAAGCTACCACTACAAGAACCACTAAAAGGAGCTCTAAATCTTGAAACAAATCCTGGAAACACATCAAAACAGAACCTCTTTAAAGCATACATCACACACAACCTATAAAACAAAAATAAAAGTTAAAAAACAAAAACAAAAAAACCATAAGTACACAGGCAACAAAGAGCACAATAAATGCAATGGTATCTCACATTTCAGTACTAACATTGCATGTAAATGGCCTAAATGCTCCACTTAAAAGACACAGAACTGCAGAATTGATAAGAACTAACCAACTAACTAGTTGTTGCCTTCAGGAGACTCACCTAACAACATAAGGACTCACATACACTTGAAGTAAAGGGGATGGAAAAAGGCATTTTATGCAAATGGACACCAAAGACAGCAGGGGTGGCTATTCTTATATCAGACAAAACAAACATTAAAGCAACAGCAGTTAAAAGAGACAAAGAAGGACATTATATGATGGTAAAAGGCCTTGCCCAACAGAAAAAGATCACAATCCTAAACATATATGCACCTAACACTGGAGCTCCCAAATTTATAAAATAATTACTACTAGACATAAGAAATGAGATAGACAGCAACACAGTAATAGTGGGGAACTTCAATCCTCCACTGACAGCACTAGACAGGTCATCAAGACAGAAAGTCAACAAAGAAACAAGGGATTTAAACTATGCCCCTTGGAACAAATGGACTTAACAGATATATACAGAACATTTCATCCAACAACCACAGAATACACATTCTTTTCAACAGCACATGGAACTTTCTCCAAGATAGACCGTATGATAGGCCATAAAATGAGCCTCAATACATTTAAGAAAATTAAAATTATATCAAGCACTCTCTCAGACCACAGTGGAATAAAACTGGAAATCAACTCCAATAGGAACATTCAAAACCAAGTAAATACATGAAAATTAAATAGCCTGCTCCTGAACGAACATTGGATCAAAAACAAAATTGACATGGAAATTAAAAAATTGTTTGAACTGAACAACAATAATGACACAACTTATCAAAACCTGTGGGATATAGCAAAGGTGGTGCTAAGAGCCCTTCATAGCCCTAAATGCCTACATCAAAAAGACTGAAAGAGCACAAACTGACACTCTAAGGTCACACCTCAAGAAACAAGAGCAAGCCACACCCAGCAGAGGAAAGGAAATAATCTAGATCAGAGCAGAACTAGATGAAATTGAAACAAACAACAAACAACACGAAAGATAAATAAAACAAGAAGCTGGTTCTTTGAAAAGATAAATACAATTGATAGACCAAGAAAAGAAGAGAGAAAATCCAAATAACCTCACTAAGAAACAAAACAGGAGATACTACAACTGACACCACTGAAATACAAAAGATAATTCAAGGCTACTGTGAACACCTTTACATACATAAACTGGAAAACCTAGAAGAGATGGATAAGTTCCTGGAAAAATACAACCCTTCTAGCTTAAAATCATGAATATTAGATACCATAAACAGATCAATAACAAGCAGTGAGATTGAAACAGTAATTTAAAAATTACCAATGAAGAAAGTCCAGGACCAGACAGAGTCACAGCAGAATTCTATCAGACATTCAAAGAAGAATTGGTACCAATCATTTTGACACTATTCCACAAGATAAAGAAAGAAGGAACCCTCCCTAATTCATTCTATGAAGCCAGCATCACCCTAATAGCAAAACCAGGAAAGGATAAAACCAAAAATGAAAACTACAGACCAATATATTTGATGAATGTAGATGCTAAAATCCTTAACAAAATACTAGCTAACCAAATCCAACAACATATCAAAAAGATAATCCACCATGATCAAGTGGGTTTCATACCAGGGATGGAGGGTTGGTTTAACATACACAAGTCAATAAATGTGATACACCACATAAACAGAATTGAAAACAAAAGTCACATAACCATCTCAACAGATGCAGAAAAAGCATTTGACAAAATCCAACATATGTTTATGATTAAAACTCTCAGCAAAATCAGCATACAAGGAACATACCTTAATGTAATAGAAGCCATCTATAACAAACCCACAGCCAACATAATACTGAATGGGGAAAAGTTGAAAGCATTCCCTCTGAGAACTGGAACAAGACAAGGATGCCCACTCTCACCACTCCTCTTCCACACAGCATTGGAAGTCCTATCTGGAGCAATCAGACAAGAGAAAGAAATAAACGGCATCTAAATCAGTAAAGAGGAAGTCAAACTGTCACTGTTTGCTGGTGATTTTACAATTTACCTAAAAATCCCTAAAGACTCCTCCAGAAAGCTCCCAGAACTGATAAAAGAATTCAGCAAAGTTTCCAGATAAAAGATTAATGTACACAAATCAGTAGCTCTTCTATACACCAACAGTGACCAATTGGAGAATCAAATCAAGAACTCAACCCCTTTTACAATAGCTGCAAAAAAATTAAAATACTTAGGAATATACCTAACCAAGGAGTTGAAAGACATGTACAAGGAAAACTACAAAACCCTGCTGAAAGAAATCATAGATGATGCAAATAAATGGAAACACATCCCATGTTCATGGATGGGAAGAATCAATATTGTGAAAATGACCATACTGCCGAAAGCAATCTACAAATTCAATGCAACCCCCATCAAAATACCACCATCATTCTTCACAGAATTAGAAAAATCAATTCCAAAATTCATATGGAATCATAAAAGAACGCGCATAGCCAAAGCAAGACTAAGCAAAAAGAACAAATCTGGAGGCATCACACTACCTGATTTCAAACTATACTGTAAGGCAATAGTCCCCAAAACAGCATGGTAGTGGTATAAAAATAGGCACATACACTAATGGAGCAGAATAGAGAACCCAGAAATAAACCCAAATACTTAAAGCCAACTGATCTTTGACAAAGCAAACAAAAATGTGAAGTGGAGAAAGGACTCTCTTTTGAAAAAATGGTGCTGGGATAATTGGCTAGCCACATGTAGGAGAAAGAAACTGGATCCTCATCTCTCACCTTATACTAAATCAACTCAAGATGGATTAAGGACTTAAACCTAACACCTGAAACTATACAAATTCTAGAAGATAACATTGGAGAAACCCTTCTAGATATTGGCTTAGGCAAGGATTTCATGACCAAGAACCCAAAAGCAAATACAATAAAAACAAAGATAAATAGCTGGGACCCAAATAAACTGAAGTGCTTTTGCTGGCAAAAGGAACAGTTAGCAGAGTAAACAGACAACTCACAGAATGGGAGAAAATCTTCACAATCTATACATCTGACAAAGGACTAATATTCAGAATTTACAATGAACTCAAACAAATCAGTAAGAAAAAAACAAACAATCCCATCAAAAAGTGGGCTAAGGACATGAATAGACAATTCTCAAAAGAAGATACACGAATGGCAAACAAACATATGGAAAACATGCTCAACAACTAATGATCAGGGAAATGTGAATCAAAACCACAATGCGATACCACTTTACTCCTGCAAGAGTGGCCATAATCAAAAAATCAAAGAACAGTAGACGTTGGTGTGGATGTGGTTAACAGGGAACACTTCTACACTGCTAGTGGGAATGTAAGCTAGTACAGCCACTATGGAAAACAGTGTGGAGATTCCTTAAAGAACTAAAAGTAGAACTACCACTGGATCCAACAGTCCCACTACTAGGTATCTACCCAAAGGAAAAGAAGTCATTATTTGAAAAAGATACATGCATATGCACGTTTATAGTAGCACAATTCACAATTGCAAAATCGTGAAACCAACTCAGATGCCCATCAATCAATGAGTGGATAAATAAACTGTGGCTGGAATCTATGCAGCCATAAAAAGGAATGAATTAACAGCATTTGCATTGACCTGGATGAGATTGGAGACCTTTTTTCTAAGTGATGTAACTCAGGAATGGAAAACCAAACATCTTGTGTTCTCCCTGATATGTGGGAGCTAAGCTATGAGGACGCAAAGGCATAGAAATGATACAATGGACTTTGCGGACTTGGGGGAAAGAGTGGGAGGAGGATGAGGTCTAAAAGACTACAAATATGGTGCAGTCTACACTGCTCGGGTGATAGGTGCACCAGGATCTCACAAATCACCACTAAAAAACTTATGTAACCAAATACCACCTGTACTCCAATAACTTATGGAAAAATGTAAGAAAAGAAAGGAGACCTTTGTATTTACATATGTGTATGTGTATATATCTATATCTACATATATTTATCTGCCTTTTTATCCATATAGATATATTTAGCCATATATATATAAATAGATTGTAAAAGTAAAGGGCATATATTTACTTTCACTTTCTATGATTTTAGCAAAATACATAACATTGATATATGATTAGGCTGATGCTATTATTTTAAAAGAATTATGGAGGAAGTAAAACCAAAAACTGTATAATCATCTCAATAGATGCAGAAAAAGCTTTTGATAAAATCCAGAATCGCTTCATAATAAAAACCCTCAACAGACTAGGCATTAAAGGAACATAGCTCAAAATCATAAGCACCATCTGTGACAAAACCACAGCCAACATCATACTGAATGGGCAAAAGCTGGAAGCATTCCCCTTGAGAACTGGAACAAGACAAAGATGCCTACTCTCACCAGTCCAATTCAACATAGTACTGGAAGTCCCAACAAGAGCAATTAGGCAAGAGAAAGAAAGAAAGGGCATCAGAACAGAAGAAATCAAACTATCTCTCTTTGCTGATGATATGATTCTATACCTAGAAAATCCTAAATACTCTGCCAAAAGGCTCCTGGAACTAATCATCAACTTCAGTAAAGTTTCAGGATACAAAATCAGCATACAAAAATCAGTAGTATTTCTATTCACCAATAACATTCAAGCTGGGAGCCAAATGAAAAACACAATCCAATTTACAATAGTCACATAAAAAATGAAATACCTAGGGACACAGCTAACCAAGGAGGTGAAAGAGCTGTACAAGGAGAACTACAAAACATTGCTGAAAAAAATCAGAGATGACACAAATAAATGAAAAAAATATTCCATGCTCATGGATTGGAATAATTAATGTCATTTAAAAGGGCATCCTGCCCAAAGCCATTTACAGATTTAACACTATTCCTAACAAACTACCAACATCATTTTTTCACAGAATTAGAAAAACTGTTCTAAAATTCATATGGAACCAAAAAGAGCCCAAATAACCGAAGCAATCCTAACCAAAAAGAACAAAGCCAGAAACATCTTATTACCTAGCTTAAAAATAGACTACAAGCCTACAGCAACCAAAAAAGCATGATACTAGTACACAAATGACATGTAGATCATTGCAACGGAGCAGATAATCCAGAAGTAAAGCCACACACCTACAACTGTCTGATCTTCGACAAACTCGACAAAAATAAGCAATGGGGAAAAGGCTCTCTATTCAATAAATGGTGTTGGGGTAGCTGGTTAGCCATATGCGAGATTGAAACTGGAGCCATACTTATCAACACATACAAACATTAACTCAAGATGGAATAGAGACTTAAATGTTAGACCTCAAGCTATGAAAATCCTAGAAAAAAAATCTAGGAAAAACCCTTCTGGAAATGAGCCTTGGCAAATAATTTATGGCTAAGCCTTGAAAACCTATCTCTACAAAAACAAAAATTGATAATCGGGACCTAATTACACTAAAGAGCTTCTGCATAGCAAGAGGAACTATCAAGTGATTAAACAGGCAACCTGTGGGAGAAAATATTTGCAAACTATGCATCTGACAAAGATTAGATATCCCAAATCTATAAGGAACGTAAATCAACAACCAAAAAAACAAATAACCCCATTAAAAAGTGGGCAAAGGACTTGAACAGACAATTCTCAAAAGAAGACATACAAGCAGCCAACAAACATGAGAAAATGCTCATCCGTGATCATCAGATAAATGCAAATCAAAACCACAGTAAAACACCATCTCACACCAGTCAGAATGGTTTTTGTTAAAAAGTCACAAAATAACAGATGTTGGCAAGGCTGCAGAGAAAAAGAGACACTTAACACTGTTGGCGGGAGTGTAAATTAGTCCAGCCACTGGTGAAGCGCAGTTTGGAGATTTCTCAAAGAACAGCAGTTGAACTACCATTTGACCTGGCCATCTCATTACTGGGTATATGCAAAGGAAAATCAATTCTACCATAAGGACACATGTGTGTTCATTACAGTACTATTCGCAATGGCAAAAACATGAAATCAACCTCTGTGCCTATCAACAGTGCACTGGATAAGGAAAATGTGGAGGATGTCCACCACAGAATGCTATGCAGCTATAACAATGAGGAAATCATGTTCTTTGCAGCAACGTGGATGCAGCTGGAGGCCATTAACCTAAGCAAACTAACTCAGGAACAGAAAGCAAATACTGCATGTTCCCACTTACAGGTGGGAGCTAAACATTGAATCAACATGGACACAAGGATGGCAACAATTGACACTGGAGGCTACTGGGGCTTGAGGCAAGTAAAGGCTAAACTACCTACTGGGGACTATGTTCACTAACTGGGTGATGGATTCAGTCACATCCCAAACCTCAGCATCATGCAAGATACCTTTGTAACAAACCTGCCCATGTTCTCCCTTTTCCTAAAATAAAAGTTTTCAGAAAATAAAATGATGAGGCCAGGCATGGTGGCACATGCCTGTAGTCCCAGCTACTCCAGAAGCTGAAGCAGGATTTGGAGTCCAGCCTGGGCAACATAGCAAGATCCTGTGTCTAAAAACATAATAACAATACAATAAAATAAATAATAAAAATGAAAGTAATTTTGGGTAAATCTTCACTTGGATTTAACCCTTGTTGTTTATGTGGCTAGGCATCTGGAAAGCGGGAAACACAGGTGAGCGTTGATGCTGCAGTCTCGTGTCTGAGATCTGCAGGGTAGGTCAGACCGGCTGCAGACTCAGGCAGGATTTCTATGTTACTGTCTGGAGGTAGAATTCCTTCTACTCCCAGAAATTTCAGTTTTTGCTCTTAGGGTCTTCAGCTCATTAGAGTAGGCCCACCCACATTATTGAGGGCAACCTGTTTCACTTTTTACCAAGTCAACTTATTGTAAATGTTAATCCCATTCACAAAGGACCTTCACAGCAACATCTATAATGATGTTTGACCAAAGTGGGCACTGGAGTCTTGCTGGTTATACATAAAATCAAACATCACAGGCATATCTTTTCAACCATAAGATTTTTGATTGACAGAGGCATTTGGGATCAAAGATTATTTGTGCTATATAATTGAAATAGGTTAATAAACATGTTTTTCATTTTTTAGCAATAAGGAACCATATTTCTACTATGCTACAGAAACTCTGGTTACGTTAAATGGTTACTTACTGAGCACCTACCACATGCCAGAGACTATGGTAAGTGCTGGGCACATGGCAGTGATCAAGTTCGCTGCTGCTCTGAGAAGCCTGTAAGGGGGGATGTGAAGCTGGCTGCAGCTGCCCGCTTGCAGGTGGATGGGTGGCCTTTTGATGAGGTGACATTTCAGCTAAGACTAGAATAAGTAAGACTTTGTCAGGTGAAGATGGAGATGGGTGAGAACATTCTGGGCAAAGGAAAGAGCATAAACCAAAAGCTAGGAGTTAAGGAAATCATGGAGTGTTTAGAGAGTGGAATGGAGTCCCGTTTAGTACATACAGCAAAGAGAAAGAGGTAGAAAATCAAGCTGGAAAGATGAGCTGAGGCCAGACCCTTACAAGCTGCAGTAAGGACTTTTCAATTTTACCTTAAGGGCAGTAACAAATACATGCACTAAGCTGTCCTGTTATTTCCTCTTA
>NW_012102221.1:2406257-2414725 GCF_000951045.1 Mandrillus leucophaeus | reverse complement strand
AAATGCAAATCAAAACCACAGTAAAACACCATCTCACACCAGTCAGAATGGTTTTTGTTAAAAAGTCACAAAATAACAGATGTTGGCAAGGCTGCAGAGAAAAAGAGACACTTAACACTGTTGGCGGGAGTGTAAATTAGTCCAGCCACTGGTGAAGCGCAGTTTGGAGATTTCTCAAAGAACAGCAGTTGAACTACCATTTGACCTGGCCATCTCATTACTGGGTATATGCAAAGGAAAATTAATTCTACCATAAGGACACATGTGTGTTCATTACAGTACTATTCGCAATGGCAAAAACATGAAATCAACCTCTGTGCCTATCAACAGTGCACTGGATAAGGAAAATGTGGAGGATGTCCACCACAGAATGCTATGCAGCTATAACAATGAGGAAATCATGTTCTTTGCAGCAACGTGGATGCAGCTGGAGGCCATTAACCTAAGCAAACTAACTCAGGAACAGAAAGCAAATACTGCATGTTCCCACTTACAGGTGGGAGCTAAACATTGAATCAACATGGACACAAGGATGGCAACAATTGACACTGGAGGCTACTGGGGCTTGAGGCAAGTAAAGGCTAAACTACCTACTGGGGACTATGTTCACTAACTGGGTGATGGATTCAGTCACATCCCAAACCTCAGCATCATGCAAGATACCTTTGTAACAAACCTGCCCATGTTCTCCCTTTTCCTAAAATAAAAGTTTTCAGAAAATAAAATGATGAGGCCAGGCATGGTGGCACATGCCTGTAGTCCCAGCTACTCCAGAAGCTGAAGCAGGATTTGGAGTCCAGCCTGGGCAACATAGCAAGATCCTGTGTCTAAAAACATAATAACAATACAATAAAATAAATAATAAAAATGAAAGTAATTTTGGGTAAATCTTCACTTGGATTTAACCCTTGTTGTTTATGTGGCTAGGCATCTGGAAAGCGGGAAACACAGGTGAGCGTTGATGCTGCAGTCTCGTGTCTGAGATCTGCAGGGTAGGTCAGACCGGCTGCAGACTCAGGCAGGATTTCTATGTTACTGTCTGGAGGTAGAATTCCTTCTACTCCCAGAAATTTCAGTTTTTGCTCTTAGGGTCTTCAGCTCATTAGAGTAGGCCCACCCACATTATTGAGGGCAACCTGTTTCACTTTTTACCAAGTCAACTTATTGTAAATGTTAATCCCATTCACAAAGGACCTTCACAGCAACATCTATAATGATGTTTGACCAAAGTGGGCACTGGAGTCTTGCTGGTTATACATAAAATCAAACATCACAGGCATATCTTTTCAACCATAAGATTTTTGATTGACAGAGGCATTTGGGATCAAAGATTATTTGTGCTATATAATTGAAATAGGTTAATAAACATGTTTTTCATTTTTTAGCAATAAGGAACCATATTTCTACTATGCTACAGAAACTCTGGTTACGTTAAATGGTTACTTACTGAGCACCTACCACATGCCAGAGACTATGGTAAGTGCTGGGCACATGGCAGTGATCAAGTTCGCTGCTGCTCTGAGAAGCCTGTAAGGGGGGATGTGAAGCTGGCTGCAGCTGCCCGCTTGCAGGTGGATGGGTGGCCTTTTGATGAGGTGACATTTCAGCTAAGACTAGAATAAGTAAGACTTTGTCAGGTGAAGATGGAGATGGGTGAGAACATTCTGGGCAAAGGAAAGAGCATAAACCAAAAGCTAGGAGTTAAGGAAATCATGGAGTGTTTAGAGAGTGGAATGGAGTCCCGTTTAGTACATACAGCAAAGAGAAAGAGGCAGAAAATCAAGCTGGAAAGATGAGCTGAGGCCAGACCCTTACAAGCTGCAGTAAGGACTTTTCAATTTTACCTTAAGGGCAGTAACAAATACATGCACTAAGCTGTCCTGTTATTTCCTCTTAGGTCAGAAAATGAAAGAGCGTAACTTATCAGAGGGAATGAATGCAGTGTAGAACATTACTTTCTGTCATCCTCAGTGTTTAAAAACAGAGCATGTGATTAAACAAATCAATGAAGTATCACTTTATCTTTAAAAAGATGACTCCATTACAATACAACTTCAGTCTAAAGAAACAGATCGTGTCTAATGTGGTCCCGGTTATGACATTTTTGTTTGTGATTCTGATCACTTCAAGAACCCCGCAGTACGTGCACTTTGTTTTGTGATCCAGAATCATGTGGTTGACTGTTCTAATCTCAAAAACGAAAACTCCGGTGAGCACCGTGGGTGGGAGCTGGGGTTCAGCTACGTCTTCCTGCTAAACTGACCTGATCGCTCCCACCCTGGTGTTGAAGTCCACTTACTTTTATTATAAGGGTTCAGAAGTCTTCTGAGAAAAGAATTCATGGTAGGTACAAGATTGGAGTTCAGATACACAAGCAAGTCTTATAAAGAAGGGCTGGGAGTGGAGAAACCAAAGGCCAATTATAAGGAAGTCTTGTGTGGCCCGGGAGTGTCTTCAACCCAATGGGAAAACAACGTGACAGTGACTCTGCGGGAGTCGCCAGACTTCAGACAGCAGCAGTCACAGCTGTGGAGGAACCAGACTCAACCCTGCCACGCTGGCGGCATGCAAGCTTGGAAGTGAGCCCAGCAGAAGTGTGGCCTTTGTGGGGGGATCAAAGCAATGGGCTCAGGGCCCGAACTCAGAAGAGATGCTGCGGAAGAAAGGGGAGCCTCGGCAGCCCTGTCCCGCAGTAGCAGCAGCAGCAGCACCTTGGACATGACCCGGACAACACAGCTGCAGCTGCGGCGTGAAGAGCAGGTCAGCCAGAGCAGGTACTGGCTTCCAAGGGCGATAGGAGGATCCTCCGGAATGTGCAGCGATGCTGTGATTTGCTCGAGACGGGCCTGTGTGCTTACAGCAGCCTAGTGGTGTGGGTTATTTGTCTAGGCCTGCCCTGCTCTGAGGCTTTTCATCAGAGTGCGGAAAAGAGAGCGGTGAAGCTGTTCTGGGACAAACGTCATGACTGGCAGTCTGAAACATCTCCTGGGGTGTCACTGTCCCAAGTACAAAGCTCAAGCCTTTGTGGCAAGGCCCGACACTTTATGAGAGCTGAAGCAAATGATAGCAACCCAAACCTTACAGGAGGCTTCACTCCCCAGTATTTTACTCACCTTGGATGCGCCACATCAAAGCAGGCCTGTGCTATCGCTGTGAGGACCTGCCTGCAGAGCCAGGATGGCCAGGGGAGGAGGGATCCAGCCTCTTCCTATAACCATCAGCCATGATCCAATCGTTGGAATCCCAAAGGAATATTGGAAGAGAAATCCCAGAGGGTTCCTCCTTCTCGGCAACTGCTAAACTACATTTTGCCTATAATCCAGAAACCCAGAGGCTTACCAAGGCAAAAAAAAAAAAAAAAAAAAAATTGTCTAGCTATGCCATTGCCTAAAAGAGTGGATGGAACCTTCCTGAGATTCACATCACTGCACGTGCCACTCTGGTAATTTGCCGAGGGAGCTGGACTTCTATAAAGGATGGCTGAGCTACCAATCTAAGAGAGAAAACTCTCAGTAGCCCCCAATGGTTGCATTCTTATTTAGCTGATAATTGGAGTATATATGTCCCTTTTCACCAGGCCCCCATGATAGACTATGTGAAGATCTGAATGTTATATACAGTTTCTTACCGTGAGGTGATCATTAGGCTCAGCAGAAAAAGAAGAAGAACCCTAAGGGTTGAGCTGTGGGCACATGATATATTCACAATTGTGGGGAATAAAAAAATTAGTGGATTGAAAATATTAAAATACAGTGGTCAAGAAGTTTAACACATTAAAAGAATCAGGATGAAACTTCAGAAGCTTCCCCCCTTACAATTGTCATATTTAATTGTAAAATAAAAACTTCAAATTGACTGCCACTAATTCATCTTTTTGGATAAATTGTGAGGAATTTTTTGGTGGAAAAATTACTTAAACCTGGCCTGATAATTATGAAAAAAATTAGTAGAGAAATTTTCTCTCTTTCTTATGTTACCCTATTGTAATCATGTTAATTTCAATTGTACTTATTTCTGCTTAAGATCATATTTCATTTGCGTAAATGAAAAACAAAATCCAATAACTGTAAACGAATTTGCTAATCTTAAGGAAATAACCAGTTCATTTAAACAGGAGTTAGACAGTGGTTTCACACTATCATATTGCTAGACAGATAAGACTTAGAAAAAGAAAGAAAGCCAATTGCAAAAGACTGTATTTTCTAAATATCAAATTCCTCATGGCATAGTGTGCTTCTGAAAGCAAGTTTTTAATTATTAAAAAAATCAAACAATATCAGACCTTGACTTTATAAATTAGACTATTGATGAAGTGCCTTTTCCGCTTCATTACTGTGAAGAGAATGAGTGTGATAAGGTCCCAGACGTGTTACTCCTCTTTTGTTAGATTTATTACTTCCTCTAAATCAATTCCCTTGCCTTCTCATGTGCGTTTTCACCTCCCTGCGTGGCCAAAACAAACTTTTTTAAAGTTCTGTTCAGAAAAGCAATTATGAGTAATAAGTTACAGTTACAAGCATCAAGGTACAGATGGTTTAAATCTAGAGAGTATTACTAACAGGGCTACGCAAAGAAAATGTTGGGATGATTTAAAAAATTGAAGATCACAGCCTGCTATGAATTTGTATAAATGATTTCAATGCCATCTATTATATCCTACAGGAAAGAATATAGAGCACACACATGAAGCTTAATATTTAAAATGATATTATAGCATGCATGTAGAGAAGTACATGTACCTTAATCGAATGGGTCAATAAATTTTTACATATGCACTATACATATATACACTTCCATATTGCTAGCACCCACGTCAAAATATTGAACACTATATTAGATCCTCAAGTTGACATACAGCACCACACACTAGGGCTGTACGCAACAGAAACTTACGCCTCACAGTTCTGGAGGCTGGAAGTCCAGGATCAAGATGTTGGCAGGGGTGGTTCCTTCGGAGGCTGAGAGGGAGAATCTGTTCCATGCCTCTCCCAGCCTTCGGTGGTTGTTGAGAGTCTTTGGCATTCCACAGCTCAGAGATTCGTCACCCCAATCTTGCCCTTCACCATCGCGTGGACTTCTCCTATCTCTCTTCACATAGTCGTCTCTCTTTGCATGTCTGTCTGTGTCCGAATTTCTCATTTTTATCAAAACAGCCGTCCAACAGTGGATCAGGGCCCACCCTAGTGATAACATTTTAACCCGATTCGTTCTGTAAATATAACATCCCTTTCTGAGGCACTGGGGGTTAGGAATTGACCTTTCTAGCGGGACACAATTTAACCCATGACAAATGCCTATGACACCTCATATGGCTCCTTCTTACTTCTCAGCGTAGACCAAACCCTCCCCGCAGAGAAGACCAGTGTTCTGACTTGTACCACACAGATTCATTTTGCCTGTTCTTTAACTTCGTGGAATCATACACCGTGTACTCTTTTCTGGGGGCTTCTTTTGCTCAACTCATTTATGACATTCATCCATGTTTCTGTAACAGCGATTACTTGTTATTTCACAGCTGTGTAGTATTTATTCTCTTGAACATTTTGGCCGTTTCCAGTTCTTGGCTATTACAGATGATGCTGCCATTGGCTCTGGCACACATGGCCATTTCTCTTGAGCATATACCTGCAGAATAGACGTGCTTTAGTAGATACTGCCATACATTTTTTAAGGATATTGTACCAAACTATGCTCCCATTGACATTTAAAGCTATAACTAACATTACACTTGTTCTTCTTTTATGGTTGATGTATTTCTTGGTCCTATTTTAAGAAAATTCTGCCTACACTATATCATGAAAAAATTTTTATGTATTTTTCCTAGAAGTGTTATCATTCTTCTTTTCATAACATTCTTCTTTTATATCTTAAATTGGTTTTTGTGAATGGCAAGAGGTAGGGGATTAAAGATTAAGGTTCATTTTTTGCTTTACAAATATTCAATTGCTCCTGCACTATTTAATGAAAATACCATTTTCCCTTATTAAATTGAATTGGCAGCTTTGTTGTAAACTAAATGACTTTAATTATGGAGGGGCGTATTTCTAGACCCCCTGTTCTGTTTCAATTGTTTCTTTATTTTTGCACAAATACCATATTGTTTTAATTACTGAAACTTTATAATAAATCTCGAAATATAGTAATGTAATTCCATCAACTTTGATCTTATTTTTCAACCGTGCCTCTTCTAGGTCTTTTATATCTCCGTGGAAATTTTAGAATCAGTACTCAATTTACACAAGAATCAGTACTCAATTTACACAATTTAGACAAAACCTTAATGGGATTTTTCTTTGTATTTCATGTAATGCAAAGATTGACTTAGAAATAGTTGACAAGTTAAAAATATTGAGTCTTCCTATCCATGAACATGGAATTTCTCTATTTATTTACATTTCTGTAACTACTGTTAAAATATAAACCAATAATGCTGTAGCTGCTTTGGCTGAAATAAAACAAGGATTCTTTGTAATGCGGCAGAGAGAGTAAAACGTGTGAAATCCATTGATTGCTTCTTTCAGGGGCCAATGAGTGTATTAAATAGGTTGAAGCCAGAAGATATTAAATTGTTATACTCTGTATAAGATATCATTAACATGGTTAGCTTTATTAAACATGAATGTATTCAAAATACATTAGAATTATTACATGGAACCATAAAATACTTTAATACGAAAGTCTCCCTATTTATCTTGAGGCAAGTGTATTTTAAAAAGAATTTTTCCTTCATAAAAAGACAAGTGTTCCAAATTTGCTGTCTTCTTCTATGAGGACAAGTAGCCAGTAGCATCCTGCCTAGCGTGACGTTCTCAGACTCAACGTGTGCATCAGAATCACCTGGCAGCTTGCAAGACACAGACTGCTGGGCCACACGCTTGCAGTTTCTGACTCAGTAGGTCTGGAGTGTGGCCAAGGGTTTGCGTTTATTACAGTTTCCCAGGTGAGGTCTATGCTACTGATCCAGGCAGGGTACTTTGAGAGTCATTAACTTAGAACTTAGGGATATTTTTACATACACACACACACACTTAATCTGTACCTTTTAGACAAATGTAACCCCTTAAGAATAAATAAAAATGTAACTACTTTGTTTTATTGTGGTGAAATATATGCAAAATTTACAACTGTTAAGCATACAGTTGAGTAGCACTGAGTACATTCACACTGTTGTGCCACCCTCACTACCATCCACTGAACATTTTGTATTATCCCATATGAAATCTCTCCCCACTAAATAATAACTCCCCACTCCCCCTTCCTACCTGCCCTGGTAATCACCATCTACTTTCTGTCTCTATGTATTTGACTACTCTGGGCACTTCATATAAGCAGAATTATTCAATGTTTGTCATTTTGCGTGATTTATTTCACTTAGCGTAATGTTTTTTAGGTTCTTGCGTGTTGTAGCATGTATCAGAATTTTACTCCACTTTATGGCTGAATAATATAGCAGTCTTTTCTAAAGCGTGTGTTACATAGAGGATATTTTGAATGAATGTGTTTTTATAATGTAATTTGAGTGCATTGGAAACAATGTGAGTCACCTGTAGATACTCTTTTATCTTCTCCTTAAAAGTTGAAAACATAATTTACAAACTTGTTTTAAGATCTGTCAAATGAAAGTCTTAAGTAGATTTTAAAATCATTTGTCAAAAATACATCAGCTTCCTTATAGTCTGCAAGGACAATTGATTAACATCAGGCAAAATTGAAAATTTCTAAAATCCTCTCTCAATTATTGAATGGAATTGCAAAATGAATGTCAGGATTTTTAAAAGGAGCCAGTTTTGATTTCTTTTTGTTAAAGCTCTTCATAAATTATCTTTCTCAGGTACAAAAACTATTACAATTGAGTAATGATTTTATCAAATAAAGTGAACTTAGGTCTAATTCTTTACATTGCTGTGTACAGAATATTAAGCCAAGATTTTTTAAAATAAGGTATTTTCTAACATACTGTTCTTTCTAAATTATTGATCATATTTTTGTGAAAGCAAAGAGTATTTGCTATTATTTGATAACAAATATTTTTAAAAATATAATTTCACCTTCATCTCACACTTTTCAAATTTTTATTTTTGCATGTTTTAGATAATAAATAATGCATTAATAGAGTAATATTGTAAAATCTCCACAAGTAAATAAATATGTGTATATCAAAGATACAGACTCAAAAATTCTTATTAATAAATTTGTACAATCAAAAATACATGGAGAGAGGTGTGTGTGTGTCCGTGTGTATTTCCCTGCTCTAGTATTTAAGATGTCAAAAGTTGTCTTGGTTTCACTTAAGATGACAACTTTGAGGCACAGGAAATACTTTTCTCCTGAAGGTTAAGGTTAGAGTCTTGAGGCTGTGAGGTCACCTACCCTGAGAGTAGCTTTTATCTTTTGTTCTCTAAAGTATTCAGAATTCAGATACCCGCTCCCTCTCCCAGGAAACAAGTCATGGAGAACTGTCAGACTGG
>NW_012102221.1:2403623-2406007 GCF_000951045.1 Mandrillus leucophaeus | reverse complement strand
GAAGAGCTAACAGCATTGAACATGTGAAGAGCTAGCTAACAGCATTTCAGTACGCTGATGCTTCCGGTAAACCCGTAAAAATGAGTATACATATTTATTTTATCCTTCTGACCTTATGCAGAGACGTTTTCACTAGCTACAATAGTTATAGTGGGACTAGAAACGTGAGAACAGATAATGTCTATATGCCACCTGGAGAGGCCTGGCCTCCAGCTTCCTTTTAACGGGAAACTAGTGAGGGGAAGTGTCAGTGAGGAAGCTGGGCTCTGGGGCCTGGGCCTGGGGTAAATGAGGAGCAAAGACAACGGGCAGAAGGCCTGACAGTAGCTTCAGACTTTGGAAACAGAAGTCATGTGCATTTTCACACAGGCTTCCCGAGAGTAGCCAGCCGAGATAAGGACATTCAGAAACCCGGTGGCAGAGGCGAGGCTCTGTGTGAACCAATCTGTGTTGTTCTCTCACAGGGCTGGGACTTAGACTATTCTCTCCCCGCCGTCTGCAGGTGACTGAATTCTGGCCAGGAAGATAGCGGCAGGAGTGATGGCCATGACTTAATAGCCTGCCACGGAACTTCTGCATCACTGCCCACAGTTTTTCTTCCCTGTCTGCGTGGAAGGCCATGGGATTCGAACAGCAGCTCCGGGAAACGGAAGCGGCCTGGAGTCATCGCTTCCTGGGAGGTTGTCAGGGAAAACCTAAGGAGGGCCTAAATGAGACTATGTTATGAGTTTATTTTGTCAAACTATTGAGATTTAGAGGATTTTCAAAGACGATTATTACTGAAGCCCAACTTAGTTGTCCCAATTCAAACAACGCTCCCCTTAATAAGTGATGAGAGTGGCAGCTCCACAGCACACAAAAGGGAGGGTGAGCAAAAGAAAAGAGTTTGCCTTTCCTGTCTCAGAATTCAAAGTGCAGGTGAGAAACTTCAGAGGGACCCTGGACATGAGACATTCCCGGGACTTGCTAGAATAGACTCGACTCAAGTCACTCCACTACTTGTCACCTGCCAGGACTAACGTGACCCTAGGTGCTGACAATAAGGACACGAGAGGTTTGGAAATGGCCAAGTAAAAAGATAGCATGGGAAGTTGCCCAAGTTTTGGCATCCTTCTAGGACACATCTTAGCCATTGTCCATTATGAGAATTGAATGAATATGTCTGTAGGATTCAAGTATCGGCATCTACCCCACTTCTGTTATGTGATTACTGAACTTGAGGAGTAAAGGGAGGAGAGGGCTGGTGGTTAATGCCTCCATATGTAATCTAGTATTGTATGCCCAATATGAATACAAAGTATCTATGTTCTGCCTGCAGAAAATCCTGGAAGATAGTAGCAAAATGGGGACAAATGGCATTATTCTATGGTTCTTTGCCTGGGGTGGTTTCATCTGGAGATCCTTACCCAACTCCACCCTCATATAAATCCTTAGAGCTTTATTTTTATTTTTTCTCATGCAAATTTATAGTATACATGAGAAAACTTGTTACATGTACATAATGCATAGTGATCAATTCAGGGTATTCAGGGTGTCGGTCACCCAGGGGCAATACATCTTTGTTAATTTATAGTCATCTGCTGTCAAACGTAGAATTTATTTTCTTCTATCTCATTATGTGTTTGTACCTCTAACCACTTCTGTTTATCCTCCCCCCTTCCCCCTGCCCTATGCTCCCAGTCTGTTACCTATTTTTCCTCTCTCCACCTTCTTGTGTTCAAATTTTTTAGCTCTCACATGTGAGTGTGAACACATAATATTTGTCTTTCTGTGCCTGACTAGGTCACTTAATGACCTTAGGTTTCATGCATGTTGCTGCAAAACACATGATTTCATTCTTTTTCTATGGCCAAATAGTATTTCATTGTATGTATGCACCACATTTTCTTTCTTTTTTTTTTTTTATTTTGAGATGGAGTCTCGCTCAGTCACCCAGGCTGGAGTTCAGCGGTGCGATCTCGGCTCATTATAACCTCCACCTCCTGGGTCCAAGCGATTCTCCTGCCTCAGCCTCCTGAGTAGCTGGGATTACAGGTGCCTGCCACCACGTCCGGCTAATTTTGTGTTTTTAGGAGAGATGGGGTTTCTCCATGTTGGTCAGGCTGGTCTCGAACTCCCAACCTCAGGTGATCCACCCGCCTCGGCCTCTCAAAGTGCTGGGATTAAGGCATGAACAACTGTGCCTGGGCACACCACATTTTCTTAATCCAATCATCCACTGGCGGACACTTAGGTTGATCCATATCTTTGCTATTGTGAATAGAGCTGCAATAAACATGCAATGCTGGTATCCCTTTGAAATACTGATTTCTTTCCCCAGTAGTGGGATTGCTGAATCAAATGGTAGTTCTGTTTTTAGCTTTAGTTTTTTGGGGAAATCTCCA
>NW_012102221.1:2401712-2403573 GCF_000951045.1 Mandrillus leucophaeus | reverse complement strand
GGCTAATTTTGTGTTTTTAGGAGAGATGGGGTTTCTCCATGTTGGTCAGGCTGGTCTCGAACTCCCAACCTCAGGTGATCCACCCGCCTCGGCCTCTCAAAGTGCTGGGATTAAGGCATGAACAACTGTGCCTGGGCACACCACATTTTCTTAATCCAATCATCCACTGGCGGACACTTAGGTTGATCCATATCTTTGCTATTGTGAATAGAGCTGCAATAAACATGCAATGCTGGTATCCCTTTGAAATACTGATTTCTTTCCCCAGTAGTGGGATTGCTGAATCAAATGGTAGTTCTGTTTTTAGCTTTAGTTTTTTGGGGAAATCTCCATCCTGTTTTCCATAGCAGCTGTACTAGTTTACATTCCCACCAACAGTGTGTAAGAGTTTCCTTTTCTCCACATCCTCGGCAGCATCTGTTATTTTTGTCTTTTTTATCATAGCCGTTTGGACTGAAGTAAGATGATATCTCACTGTAGTGTTGATTTGCATTTTTCTGATGATTAGTGTATTAGTCTGTTTTCACATTGCTAATAAAGACGTACCTGAGACTGGGCAATTTACAAAGGAAAGAAATTTATTGGACTTATAGTTCCATGTGGCTGGGGAGGCCTCACAGTCATGACAGAGGCAAGGAGGAACAAGTCGCATCTTACATGGATGGCAGCAAGCAAAGACAGAACTTGTGCAGGGAAACTCCCATTTTTTAAAACTATCAGATCTCATGAGACTTATTCACTATCACAAGAACAGCACAGGAAAGAACTACCTCCATGATTCAATTACCTCCTACCAGGTCCCTCCCATGACATGTGGGAATTGTGGGAGCTACAATTCAAGATGAGATTTGGGTGGGGACACAGACAAACCATATCATTCTGCCCCTGGCCCCTCCTGAATCTCATGTCCTCACATTTCAAAACCAATCATGCCTTCCCAATAGTCCCTCAAAGTCTTAACTCATTTCAGCATTAACTCAAAAGTCCACAGTCCAAGATCTCATCTGAGACAAGGCAAGCCACTTCCACTTATGAGCCTATAAAATCAAAAGCAAGTTAGTTACTTCCTAGATACAATGGGGGTACATGCATTGGATAAATGCAGCCATTCCAAATGGGAGAAATTGGCCAAAACAAAGGGACTACAGGCCTCATGCAAGTCCGAAATCCAGTGAGGCGGTCGGATCTTAAAGCTCCAAAATGATTTCCTTTGACTCCATATCTGACATCCAAGTCATGCTGATGCAGGAGGTGGGTTCCCATGGACTTGGGCAGCTTCACCCCTGTGGCTCTGCAGGGTACAGCCTCCCGCCTGGCTGCTTTCATGGGCCGGCGCTGAGTGTCTGCGGCTTTTCCAGGCACATGGTACAAGTTGTTGGTGGATCTACCATTCTGGGGTCTGGAGGACAGTGGCCCTCTTCTCACAGCTCCACTAGGCAGTGACCCAGTAGGGACTCTTTGTGTGGGCTCCGACCCCACATTTCCTCTCTGCACTGCCCTAGCAGAGCTTCTCCACGAGACGTGAGAGCCCAGCCCCTGCAGCAAACTTCTGCCTGGACATTCAGACATTTCCATACATCCTCTGAAATCTAGATGGAAGTTCTCGAACCTCAATTCTTGACTTCTGTGCACCCACAGACTCAATACCACAAGGAAGCTGCCAAGGCTTGCAGCTTCCACCCTCTGAAGCAACAGGCTGAACTGTACCTTGGCTCCTTTTAGCTGTGGCTTGAGCGGCTGGCAGGCAGGGCACCAAGTCCATATGAGAACACACTTGAGTGCCTGGAGTGCCTGTGCTTTAAGACTCTAAAGGAGGCCAGGAGCAGTGGCTCACGCCTCTAATCCCAGTACTTTGGGAGGC
>NW_012102221.1:2399180-2401662 GCF_000951045.1 Mandrillus leucophaeus | reverse complement strand
CTGAGTGTCTGCGGCTTTTCCAGGCACATGGTACAAGTTGTTGGTGGATCTACCATTCTGGGGTCTGGAGGACAGTGGCCCTCTTCTCACAGCTCCACTAGGCAGTGACCCAGTAGGGACTCTTTGTGTGGGCTCCGACCCCACATTTCCTCTCTGCACTGCCCTAGCAGAGCTTCTCCACGAGACGTGAGAGCCCAGCCCCTGCAGCAAACTTCTGCCTGGACATTCAGACATTTCCATACATCCTCTGAAATCTAGATGGAAGTTCTCGAACCTCAATTCTTGACTTCTGTGCACCCACAGACTCAATACCACAAGGAAGCTGCCAAGGCTTGCAGCTTCCACCCTCTGAAGCAACAGGCTGAACTGTACCTTGGCTCCTTTTAGCTGTGGCTTGAGCGGCTGGCAGGCAGGGCACCAAGTCCATATGAGAACACACTTGAGTGCCTGGAGTGCCTGTGCTTTAAGACTCTAAAGGAGGCCAGGAGCAGTGGCTCACGCCTCTAATCCCAGTACTTTGGGAGGCTGAGGCAGGTGTATCACCTTAGGTCAGGAGTTCAAGACCAGCCTGGCTAACATGGTAAAACCCTGTCTCTACTAAAAATAAAAAAAAAATTAGCCAGGAGTAGTGGTACACACCTGTAGTCCCAGCTACTTGGGAGGCTGAGGCAAGAGGATCACTTGAGCATGAGAGGTGGAGGTTGCAGTGAGCCAAGTTCGCTCCACTGTATTCCAGCCTGGGCGACAGAACAAGATTGTCTCGGAAAAAAAAAAAAAAAAAAGACTCTAAAGGAAACACTGTTGAAGACTGAAGACTATGGATTTTGGGGTGGGAGCAACAATGGTCAGGGTTCTAGGTCGGTGAGGTCACAGCTGCCCGAGGCAGTCCTGACGTGGGTGGCTGCCAAGCTTATGACCACAGCAAAAACTTGCTGCAAACATGCATCCTGCCAGTGCTCACATGGCGGCCTGACCATCTGCGTCTGGACACCCTCTGCACCCCGTCCTTATCCTTACCCATGTTAACAATTGCCACCAAACTGATCATAGGAGCTCCCTGTGTGAAACCTCTTCAACTGCATCTCACGACGTAGCATTGCTTCCCAATATTTTTGAAAGTTCTTCCAGTAGTAGAGGAGATGACGGGGTTAGGGTTATAGCCAAAGGCAGCCCAACACTTCAAAGATAAAATGTCTAACATAAGTAACATGATTCACTTTAAAGATTAATGTGGATGTTTCAATCTATTCCGTCTCTTTTTCCTAATGAAAAAAAAATCGCTGTTTTAAGTAATGCTTTAGCCATAAGTAAAATCATGCTCCAAGAGGAGGCGTTGCGTATATATGTGGTTTCTTGTACCACTCTAAGTATGAGGACAGACATGGTCCGGTTAGAGAGGCATCGGCCTAAGTGACGAAGCCCAAATGTCTTTGCATGACTTTGTGACTCTGTGCGGTATGTCTCCAATCTCTCTGACCAGTCCTAACTTGTGCCGTGTCCTGTGCTCCAGCCTGTGACACTTTGACCCTGTTCTGAATACCAAGTTATTTCATTCTGCCATTCCTCTGTACACATTGCTTCCTGTCTTTTCTTTACTTATCCAGTTATTAAGTTGGTATTTGGTCTTCAAGACTTGTTCACGTTTCACCTTCTCAACAAAACCCTTTCCCACCCTAGACACTCCCTCCTTTTTTCATTCTCTCCATTCCTCTCTGTTGTCATGTTACACGCCGAATTTCTTTCTATTTCCCCTCATCATACTGGACTTCTTGAGGACAGGGCAGTATCTCATTCATCTTTGTACCCTCAGCACAGAGAAAGATGCCTGGCGTATATTGCCTGATCAATAACCAGCTGAATCAGTGACATTCGTTTCTTTTATGCATACATTCCCCATGCAGGTGTTTTTATCTTTCACTTTATTCTAGTGTTATTTTTCCAATGTTTAGTTTTGATGTCATATTTCTCACAAGCCTACTAAGATATTAATTAACTACATGAAAAGTTTGTTCTTGTGACAGTTATGTAATGATTTAATGCTGCACACGTATAAACAGCCCACGCTAAGAAATACGATCTCTTTAAGAGTTGTTTTCTGCTGCTGATTTGATCTGTATCTCTCAAGACTGTGTTTTCACTTACTTAAATTGAGTGTTTATCCCAGACAGATGGCCCCTACCAATCACAGAAACCAAGTTATTATAAACAAAATCTAATTGCAAAGACAATTTTTGCTCTTTTATTGCTTTTTTTATAACTTTGTGTTATCCATCTTTCAAAACACTGGTGGAAAATCATATGGTTCAACTACTTCAACTATCTCTTTGTCTTTGCCCAAGAGATTTAAGGTAGGAAAGAAAACATTTTATGATTTCCATTTGGAGAAAACTGTTCTGTTTTCATTATGTACTAGTTATTGAAAACATAGCTTCAGAATATTTAGTTATAAATTTCCTATTTAATAAGCTCAATTTTTTTTCTA
>NW_012102221.1:2396372-2396715 GCF_000951045.1 Mandrillus leucophaeus | reverse complement strand
ACACCCATACCCACACACACTCACACCCACACACAACCACACTCACGCCCACACACACTCAGACCCACATGCACACACATGTCCACATGCCCATACACACTCATGCCCACATGCACACGCACACACAGTCACGCCCCCCCACACACTCACACCCACATGCACACACATGCCCAGACGCACACACACTCACACCCATGCCCACACACACTCACACCCACACACACACCCACATGCACACACACACACATCCACAGGCACACACATTCACACACACTGTTACCTTTGCCCCGTTTATGGTCTATTCCTTCTCAGCTCACCCTAAAGGTAGCCTCTTGCTGGAAGC
>NW_012102221.1:2390331-2390647 GCF_000951045.1 Mandrillus leucophaeus | reverse complement strand
ACTGTTCTGTTTTCATTATGTACTAGTTATTGAAAACATAGCTTCAGAATATTTAGTTATAAATTTCCTATTTAATAAGCTCAATTTTTTTTCTACTCACATAGCATAGTATTTCTCAAATTCAGATCTGTGTTATTCCCCTGCTGAAATTCTTCCTCGGATGGCCTTGAGAATGACACTCAAACTCCCAAGCATGGCATCAAGGTCTTTCCAGCCAGGCATCATCTGTCCCCTGGCCCTGGGTGCACACACACCACTATCACCACTCAGATCAGACCACTTATGCGTCCCAACATATTCTCATGTCTCTCTACCT
>NW_012102221.1:2386744-2390281 GCF_000951045.1 Mandrillus leucophaeus | reverse complement strand
TCACCCTAAAGGTAGCCTCTTGCTGGAAGCCTTGTCTTTTTTTGGATTGTCAGTGTAATACACAGAGAAATCGATCTATATGTTCAATCCTGAAACTGGTTATAACTTAGTTAATTCAGCAACTGAAAATACACATTTAGAAATGTGCTTATTTGGCTGGGCACGGTGGCTCGTGCCTGTAATCCCAGCACTTTGGGAGGCCGAGGCAGGTGGATTATCGGAGGCTGGGAGTTCAACACCAGCCTGGCCAACATGGTGGAATCCCGTTTCTACTAAAAATACAAAAATTAGCCTGGCATGGTAGCAGGTGCCTGTAGTCCCAGCTACTTGGGAGGCTGAGGCAGGAGAATTGTTTGGACCTGGGAGGCCGAGGTTGCAGTGAGCTGAGACTGCACCACTGCACTCCAGCCTGGGCGGCAGAGCGAGACTCCGTCTCAAAGAAATGAAAAAAAAGAAAAAGAAATATGCTTATTTGAATGATTTCCCTTGGCTACACACAAAGCCTAAAGTCATCAGAATCCCATGTGCTCCATTCCTCTCTTATTCTGTTAGCTAGGACCTTACATTCACCATCTGTCAGACACCAAGTAAAACCAACTCTGGGTCAGTTTTTAATAAGAAAGAATTAAAAATAGTGCCATTTTCACCTGCAACTTAGTTGTTACTATTCCTTCCTGAATAGGGCCATATGCAGACAGGACGGCTCTCCTGAAGACACTTATGACTTGGTGAGAAAGTAAGTCTTAAACACGTGTAAGGAGAGGCGAGCTATGCACATGTGTGTGCACGCGTGTAATCACAGCATCAGTGAAGGTGCACGGGCAGCAGGGCTGAGGGGCTGTCTGTGCATCGGTGAGTAGCCATCAATACTAGTGTGAAGGAAGGAATAAGGTGGAGTGGGTGGGATAGTTAGAAACTTTTCAGCGGCATGTCTTGAAAGCCAAATTAAAGAAAAAAAATACCCAAAGAGATGGGACACCTGTGAAAGGTTTATTAATCTTCCGGATAATAAATCTGCTGTAGTAGATGAAACATGCTGGATAAGGGGAAGATGGAAAGGGGGATATAAGGTCGGGACCAGGTGGTCTGTGTGTGGTCTAGTATGTCTGCAGTGGAAAGCGGAAGGACACAGGGGCTGCCACCCACAGAGGAAGTGGTGTCAGGCTCTGCACATTCTTTGACCAGCCTGATAAATACGGCAGGGAGAGCAGGCCATGCTTGTGCTCAAAGCCAGCCATTCAATGACATCCCTTCATGCACAGAATGAGATCAAAATCCATGGTGTGGCATGTAAGGCCCTAGAGGCTCTGGCCTTTACCTACCATGAGGCCTACTGCTAAGTCTGCTTCAGTTACAGGGACCTCCGGTTTTTCCTGGATCATGTCAAGCTCTGTCCTGCCACAGGGATTTTGCACTTGCTCTTACCTCCGCCTGGCAATCTTTCTCAGCTACTCATGGCTGGCCCTCCCAACGCTTCATGTGGCCACCCAGTATCACCTTGTCAGCAAGCCCTTCTCGACCATTCTAATTCATCCAGCACTTGCCCATCTCCATCCATTTCTAGCCAAGGAGATAGATTTATTTTCCTTTGTAGCACTTGTTCCTACCTGACACTGTAACAAACGTGTTTTGGCTTACTTGTTTACTGTCTTCCTCTCTAATTATAAGGCAAGCTTTCTGAGGGCAAAGACGCACTTCTGTTTACTGTATGACCAGAGTCTAGACAAATGCCAGCCTCTGAGTGGGTGCTTGGCAGATTCATTCTGGAAAATGGCCAGGGCAGTGAATGAGCAGAATCAGCATGGCAGGGGAAGTTGTAAGAATTCTGAAAAGTTAAACACAGAGGACTGTAAACAAGGCACAGAAATAAGCTTTGGGGGACAGAGGCACCTGGTCTAAGATGAAGACTGGAGAAGTCACCTCTAGAAGTCAAGATGAGACTGAAATGTCTGCTTTTATTTTCAGTTTCTGGCTGCTTCACTCAATAGCACTTTATTCATTTTTTTAACCCTGTGTGAAGACAGGACTGTTTCCACCTTATTTCCATTGAATTGTCCATGTGATCGGTATCAGATACCAAAGTGGGTTTGAGGCAGACCTCCATGTGCCAATTCCAAAGGGAAATTTTGAAAAACAGGAGCCTTTCCGCCAGATTCAAGATATAAAAATGACCACGATATAGGAGTTTGAGACCAGCCTGGCCAACATGGTGAAACCCCGACTCTACTAAAAATACAAAAATTACCTGGGAGTGGTGGTGGGCACCTGTAATCTCAGGTGCTTGGGAGGCTGAGGCAGGAGAATTGCTTGAATCAGGGAGGTGGAGGCTGCAGTGAGCTGAGATTGTGCCATTGCACTCCAGCCTGGGCTACAGGAGCAAAATTTCATCTCAAAAAAACACAAAAACCAACAAACAACAACAACAGCAAACCCAGGATATGGATAGAACAGCACTGTTTGGAAATGTATGTCTTTGCCAAGAGCTGCCTTCTTCATCTCAAGGCAGTGAAGAGAATCTTCCATGGGAACACCCAGAGAGCTCTGAAATGTGTTCTCCACAGTCGGGAGGTGCAAAAGACTAGTGTCTGACTCCCATACCGGGTACACAGAGGGTGAAAAGTATACCCACTCCACACAGCTCCATGGACATTTTCCTCTCCCAGGACTTACTGATCCAAGGTATATGTCTGGGGACCAAATATGAACGACAACACAGCTAGAGAGACGGAGCATGCTGAGGCTTCCCAAAGGAATTTCTGCAAAAGAGAAGGAAGACCCCAACACTGAGATTCCGTGAAGGGTAGGGTGCTGGAGGAGTTGACCTGAGGGTGCTGGAGGTAATGAGAAGAAAGGACTGTCGCCAGTGTGGTAGGGACTGCCACTGGAGGGAACACGTGAGGAATCTTCTAAACATCCCCCAACACCCCACGGGAGAGATGTCACCATCTACAGTTACAGGGATGATGAAGCCATAGACAGATAAAGAAATGCCTTATCATCTTATCTCTGCCCCACCACCTTGCCTTCCCCACTTCGATGTAGGCAGCCACAAAACCAGTGGATGCTGATAGGGGAGGAAATGAAGGAGAAGGGATGGTGTAAGCCAACAAGCTTCCTTTCTCTTCCCTCTCTTAACCAGAGGCCGGTGGCCACCCATTTCTAGCCTGAGCACAGACGAATGGGAAGTTCCACTTTAGATGGAGATGCAAGGATGTAGGATTCTCTTCCTCTTTCTCTTCTCATCACTTTCCTTCCTGAACAATTTAGTGCAGGAGATGAGAGACTGATTCTATACAGGGGAATTGATCGATTCTTAATACAAAGATCATCGTATTACAGTGGACGGAGTTACAAATATGGAAAGGAAGATGACTCAAATGAACGGATGATGTTGGATTGGAACTGGAGATATCCAGGTGAACTCAAGGCTCAGATGGACAGATACACATAGATGTAAATGCCTGTGTACTTATAGACATTTTCTAGATCCCTGCATTGAGAGACTCTGGGGAGCAGTGTCACTGCAACATCAGTGAG
>NW_012102221.1:2385686-2386624 GCF_000951045.1 Mandrillus leucophaeus | reverse complement strand
AGCCATAGACAGATAAAGAAATGCCTTATCATCTTATCTCTGCCCCACCACCTTGCCTTCCCCACTTCGATGTAGGCAGCCACAAAACCAGTGGACGCTGATAGGGGAGGAAATGAAGGAGAAGGGATGGTGTAAGCCAACAAGCTTCCTTTCTCTTCCCTCTCTTAACCAGAGGCTGGTGGCCACCCATTTCTAGCCTGAGCACAGACGAATGGGAAGCTCCACTTTAAATGGAGATGCAAGGATGTAGGATTCTCTTCCTCTTTCTCTTCTCATCACTTTCCTTCCTGAGCAATTTAGTGCAGGAGGTGAGAGACTGATTCTATACAGGGGAATTGATCAAATAAGCAAACGTATTTCTAAAGATTCTTAATACAAGGATCATCGTATTACAATGGAGGGAGTTACAAATATGGAAAGGAAGATGACCCAAATGAACGGATGATGTTGGATTGGAACTGGAGATATCCAGGTGAACTCAAGGCTCAGATGGACAGATACACATAGATGTAAATGCCTGTGTACTTATAGACATTTTCTAGATCCCTGCATTGAGAGACTCTGGGAGCAGTGTCACCGCAACATCAGTGAGCACACCTAACACCCAGGTCTTGCTTCTAAGTGATAGTCTCAACTAACAGAAACCAGACCTCCTTGGAGAAATGACTGATTCCAAGAATGGAGCAAGGAGGTTCAAGATGAGGCTGGAATTCTTTGTGTCAGAAGATAAAGAAGTTATCAAAAATGTTGGAGACATGTTAAAAAAAAAAAAAAAAGAGAAGCCAGCTTTAATGCACTCCTACTTGGTAAACTGGAGATAATTTGATCTTTAAATAATAATAGTAATAAACTATAATCATTGAATAAAATAGGAAACCAGGAGTTATTAACAGAAAAATTTTATTTTAAATAAAATTTTATTTATTCAAATTAATATA
>NW_012102221.1:2373817-2384201 GCF_000951045.1 Mandrillus leucophaeus | reverse complement strand
AAAAAAATCTAGAACCAGCCAAGAGCAGTGGCTCACGCCTGTAATCCCAGCACTTTGGGAGGCCGAGGTAGGTGGATCACAAGGTCAGGAGTTCAAGACCAGCCTGGCCAAGATAGTGAAATCCCATCTCTACTAAAAATACAAAAATTAGCTGAGTGTGTTGGCGGATGCCTGTAATCCCAGCTACTTGGGAGGCTGAGGCAGGAGAATCGCTTGAACCTAGGAGGTGGAGGTTGCAGTGAGCCAATATTGTGCCACTGCACTCCAGCCTGGGTGACAGAGCAAGATTTCGTCTCAAAAAAATATAAAAAAAAAAGATCTAGAATCTCTGGACTGCCAAGTTACTAAACCCAGCCAGTCTACTGCATTAGAATAGAGAATTTGTGGGGCCTGCCATGGGATTTCATTCAGCAGCAAAGGTGCTGTGTCTCTTTTTGGATAAAGCTTATCAAAGTAGAAGAACAAATATATAATAAAGATGAAATTTGATTACAGTTCATGCATTTTCTGCATACCAATTCCAACACCATTTATCCCTCCATTTAACATAAATTCTGGTGGCTGTTCTATGCCACCATGTTTGCTAGTTACTGAAGTTACATAGGTAAATAATAACCTTGAGTTGGTCATAGCATGGTGGAGAAGACTCACATGATAAAAAAAGCAACATGGCATATGTGTTGTTATAGAAATATAAATATATATATATATATATTTATAGCAGTTGAAAGCCAAGGGAAGGAATAATGAACTCCAAGTGGGTAATCAGGAAAGGTTTCACCAAAGAGATGAGATTTGGATCTGGGTCTCCTAGTTTGAAAAGAAGTCTTCCAGCAAGGCAAGACAGCGGCAGAGGGACGTTGGCGGTGGGAGGGATTCTCAGCAACTTGTGTCCTCTTGAAAGGACTTGGATGTCTGGGAAACAGAGGAGTTCAGCATGAGTGGAAGGTAGTTTACTACAAATGGAATAGGGTGAGAAAGAGATTAGGGTGGGTGATTTGTAAGGATACCTCATCCCTGATTCCACATCTTTCCAAGATATGTATTTTCTCGTCAGAAAAACACACCAGTGAAGAATCCGTTTCACGGCCGTGTTTTCCCTAAGGGTTTGGCGGGCTGATAAAGGAAGGTGGTGGGTTGGGGGTGGAGTTTGTTCTCCCTGACTTCAAATGGGACTTCTGCGACTGCAGTTGGAGGTCTTGATGAATTGCCATTTACTCTGCCAAATCACCGCTTTGGTAAAAATTTGGATTGTTTTCCAGAAATTATTAAATGCTGTCTTAAACTCGTATTGCAAATGGTCATAGAGACAAAAAAGAATTATATTCTCCAAACTGGGAATTTATTCAAAAAATTCCATTTTCTCATGTTGTTTGGTTACATATCTCCGAAAGCAGATTTAGCTTTCTCTTTGCTTTTCCTGAACTGTAGCTAAGATTATATTTTACATCAAAATTTAAAATCTCTATATGATCTGAACCAAAAAGCTTCCAACTTTTGGGGTTTTGGGTTTTGTTTTGGTTTTGGTCTGAGGGGGCTGAATCATCTAAATGTTTCCCTCGTCGAACACCCACATGTAGGCAAAGAATAAGAGAAAATAAAAGGAAAAAGATTTATTACAATCTAGATTTCTTCCATTCTACTTCCTCTAGCAAGCATCACCCACGTGGTAACTTAGTTATCTAAGAGTCCAGAAGATAAGCTGAACATTATAAGCATTATTTAAAATATTAAACTTTGTGAAAACATAGATGTAGACGTTTATTGAAGATAATGTTTTCAAACAGTTACATAATCATTTTAACACAGGAATCCTAGGAATTTAATTTTTTCTGACCTCAAATACTTTAACAACACCAGGATATCTGGGTAATCATAGTCCCTCAGGGCTTTCAAATATGCACATTTAGTGAAGTATAGACTGGAAAAACTACAGTGAATACATTGGCATTAATCAGTGTATTTAAATATGTTTCCTCTTACTGCTGTAATTTGTGGTGCTTTGCTTTTGAGGTGACATGCTGCCCTTGGGTTAGAGCACCTTAAAGTTCTAGAAATAGATCTAACGATTGATACATCCAACGGAACTGAAATACGGTGTCCGTGCTTGCAGGAGCCTTATGAAATGTGAGACACAACTGAACATGAGGCTAAAGTGCTAAAACAAGGTACTCACTTCCCCTTCTTTCCTCCTGTGCATTTCATTCTCCCTTTGAAGGCGACTGTGCACTCACAAATTCTTTTTTTTTTTTCTTTTTGAGACGAAGTGTCACTCCATCACCCAAGCTGGAGTGCAGTGGTGTGATCTCAGCTCACTGCAAGCTCCACCTCCCGGGTTCACGCCATTCTCCTGCCTTAGCCTCCCGAGTAGCTGGGACTACAGGCGCCTGCCACCAGACCAGGCTAATTGTTTTTTTGTGTGTGTGTGGTTTTATTTTTTGTATTTTTTAGTAGAGATGGGGTTTCACCGTGTTAGCCACACAAATTCGTAAACAGTAGAAGTGGCAATACTTGAATAGGCAGAAGAGAGTGTCCTGAAAGTGTCTCACTCCCTGGGCAGCTGGAGTGACTGAGGGAAGAAGTCCAGCATCTGACCACTGTCACAGGGAGGTTCGCTCAGCACAGAAATTCTCTAAGAAACTGGGGAAGAGACGGCAAGAAGTTTCATTATTCCCACATACAGCACCCTGTTACAGTGATGGTGAAATAGTGGAGGATTTATGAAAGAATATTGTCATGATTTTCTCCTTTTTGGATCAAAAGGAAAGAAAAAAATTGTGTTATGTGACATCTTTCTCAGGAGATGCGAACTGGTTTTTAAACGGTTCAGATTTAGTGCTTTCCTGAGCACTAAATCAGGATCAACCAGATCTCCAATGGTAAAGCTATGGAGTGAAGAAATCCACTGGGAACAATCACACATTGCATAGAGGAACTCTGGGCTCTATGAAGCCATCTGAAGAGAAACATGGGAGGACAGGACTGTGAAAACAGGGACACCTGCGGCACTGGGGAGCCATGGCTGTTTGCAGTCTGCATATTTCTGTCTGGGCACTCAGCTCCTCCATTTCTCCCAACCTACCTGTCTCGCTCCTCAGAATATGAGGATTAACCCAGGGCCCTAACCAGGGAAGCTGTGGTCAAGGAGAAGCCAGTGCCTCTGCATCCATCCTGGAAGACACACTGGTGGGTAAAGACAGGGACATGGCCTCCTTCCATTCCAGGACCTTTGGAGCCGGGATGTTGTGTGTGTTCAGCTGGTTTGTCCCCCGAGGGGAGAGGGAGGAGGGAGGGAAAATAAGTGGCTGTAAACACACATACAGTGTGGTCTTTCTGTAAACGTGATAAGTAACATCCAACTTTGTGCACAGGACATGTTAGGATGGTCAAGGCCACAGTCCCTTGAGCCTGACCTGTAGAAAGTAAACATGGCAGGGCACAGTTGACCAGTGCTAATGAGTATGGCTGGCGGGGCAGGGCAGTGGTATAGATCTTGGTAAGACAAGCATGAAGAAACTCCAAGGTGAGTAAAATTACATCTTTGAAAGAAGGATCGCTTTCTCTCATCTCTGGTTAGGAAATTAAAGTTATTGCATGTGCACACAGCATTAAGCCTAAATTCACAAGAAGTGACTTTAAGTATACCATTTTACAGCAGGTATACAAGATGTGTCTCAATGGTCATTAATGAACCAAAATAAAAGTAACATAATTTAAAATGCTTGAAAAGTGACCTGGAGTAAATCTGCTACCAGCTCCAGCTCAGAGTAAGTGTTAATTATCTGAGATACTGAGGTACATACCTTTGTAAAAGGAAGCAAATGCAATCTGGTGTGCTCTTAGCTTAAAATTCCCACTTTGAAGAGGGCAAGGTGCAGATCATTCTGGATTTATATAAAGTAGTAAGAGTTTGGTTGGGATGGGGGGGGGGCGGTCAATGAATGTGAAATAAAGTTAGAAAGAGTCTTTGTATAATCTGCTGCTGCTGATGTGCCATAGACCTAGTGTTGTGGTTGACTGAGTCCTTTGACCTTAAGGAAAGGAAGGGAGGGAGGTGGGAGGCAGGGAAGGGAGAAGACATGCTTCACCGGATACTAAATTCTGAACCAGCTGAGGGATTCACAAAAGATTCCAACCAGTGGAGATAAGGTCAGTTTTTATCACGGACAGGGCTGTTGAGACTGTGGCTTGGTTCTAGGGCACAGTAACGCCCTATCCCTGAATTCTGGGGTAAGACAGCCTTGCCCACCATTCAGAGGCAATGCTGACCAACCGCAGGTCTGTGACCCTAAGTTAGACAGCTGGAGAGAAAAGCAGAAAACCAGGGTGCTCTCAGCAGGAAAGAAGGGGCTTTCGCCCTAACAGGGTTTGGGTTTGTGTCCCTGCCCAAATCTTGTCTCTGTAAAATACAAAACTCTCATGTCTCGGTGTTGGAGGAGGGGCCTGGTGGGGGGTGATTGGATCATGGGGGTGGATTTTCCCCTCACTGTTCTTGTGCTGGTGAGTGAGTTCTCACAAGATCTGGTTGTTTAAAAGTGTGTAGCACTTCCTCTGTCTCTCTTCCCCCTCCTCCCTTCCAGCCATGTGAAGATGTGCTGCTCCTTCATCTTCTACCATGATCGTAAGTTTCCTGAGGCCTCCCCGGCCATGCTTCCTGTACGGCTTGCAGAGCTGTAATGCAGTTAAACCTCCTTTCTTTAAACATTACCTAGTCTCAGGCATTTCTTTATAGCAGTGTGAGAACAGACTAATACATTCCCCAAATCACATGTCAAATAAGTTACTCCTCCCAGCCTGGGCAAAATAAACAGGATGCTTTAGGGGAAAATCCTACTCATATAAACTAAAAGATTGGGGAATAAAGGCACCTCTTCTCCCTTTCCCCAATAGTTCTGTTGGTTCTTTCAATTAATATTTCTTGATTCAGGCTGGGTGCGGTGGCTCACACCTATAATCCCAGCATTCTGGGAGGCCACGGCTGGTGGATCACTTGAGGCCAGGAGTTGGAGACCAGCCTGGCCAACATAGTGAAATCCCCTCTACTGAAAATACAAAAATTAGCTGGTCATGGTGGCGTGCCTGTAATCCCAGCTACTTGGAAGTCTGAGGGAGGAAAATCACTTGAAACTGGGAAGCAGAGGTTGCAGTGAGCTGCGATGGCACCACTTCACTCCAGCCTGGGGCAACACAGTGAGAATCTAAGAATAATAATAATTCTAGATTTAGTATTTAGTGGTTTGAGAGCCCAAGCAGCCTATAATAATAACATTACAATCACCTGTAGAGGAGATGTGAAACTTTACCTCTGCTTTCTTAGGTCCTGGCTGGACCTGAGAGTGAAGTTGACCTAGGTAGATTATCAGGAGAAAAGCATACAAATTTAATAGAGGTTTTACATGACAAGGGAGCCTGAATAAGGAACTAAAGACCCAAAGAAATGGCAATACCTAAATGCTTTTACATTAGGTTGAGCAAAAAGAAGAAACTATGGAAAAGTAAGTAAATTATATGGGGAGGCTGCAGGAAGATAAGCATTATTTTACCAGGGTCTGTTCCTATGGAATTCTCTTCGCTATGGCTCCTGGTCACAGAAGCCTTCTTTTCTCTGGTACAGGGAAGGGCATCTTTCACATGGGTGTTTTTACCTCCTGTTTTTGGGGAGAAAAGGGGAGAATGACACGCACTTCTTGTATCTGCTGTTTTTCAAGTGTTTCTAACTCAAAATAATCCTTAGGCCAAAGTGACACATTTTGGGGTGCACATTCTGGCACCCTTTACCTGTACATGGATCATTTATTCCAGAGGTTCTCAAATTTTTACAGAACCTTGGCATCACTGTGAGGTGACTGTAATAGCACTCAAGGGTTTGGGTTTCACCGAGTATTACTGAATCAAAATCTGCCAGCAGGAAACGCAGGCACTGAGAGCCAGCCCATAATGCCAAAGGCTTTGTGGAGCCCTTGCTGTGTCCTCGGGATGCAGAATTAAGCTGGAAACAGTCCCTGTCCACAGTCTTGAAGAGGAAACACACAAGTAGGCAAATAAATTCCAGCACAGTGGAAGGCTGTGACAGCAGGAGGATGGGAAATGGGCGGAGGAAGCCAATCGCCACAGCTTCACAGGGGCTGGTTCTGACATTCACATCTCAGACCCAGAGGATCCTGGAAGGACTCCGCATTGATTAATGGGCTCCTTTACTTTCTGGCTTTGAGTTCTGTTCAGCCAGCAGGGCACCCCCACAGGAGACAGAGAACGAGCTGGGTGTTCTCCCCCTGGCTCGTGCCACAGGGTGGTGTGTGTCAGGGGGGCTGGGTAGGGAAGCTCCTGACAACGGGACTCTTTCCTGGTGGCAGCACCACCGCGAGAGAAGAACAGGGGAGGCCCCAGCTTTCCTCTGGACCCTTCAGGCTAGGAGTGGTAGGGGTTCCCCACCACCTGAGCTAGTGAACTCTATACCGTGTCCATACCTATGCAAATGGTTCCCTTATGAAACTCTCCTAACATTACCCCATCCACATGTGCCAGTGATTCCCTGACTTGTACAGGAATCAATGGCTTGGAAGAAGATTCTGAAATCAGTCATGGAGGGCTTAGGAAATGCTGCTCTGCCAGTGCTCCTCATGGCACAGAGGCCGACGTCATCCGCCCGTGCTCCTGGTGGCATAGAGGCCGACGTCATGCAGAAAATTATTGACATTAATTACTTTGAGTTAACAATAGATTCAGAGGAACCTCTCTGAAGTCGAGAATTTCTGGGAGCCATAAACCAATGTGTTTTACTGATATATTCCTCTTCATGAATGTACAACAGTGATATATCATTGTTTAAAATCTTTATCTTAATAAGTCTACCTGTTTCTGTAAGTACAAAGTAAAAATCCTGGGTGATAAGAAAGCACTTTTTCACAATTTAGTTGACCACCTACATTGTTTTAGTGAAACAAAGTAATGATAACTCATACAACCAATGGCATTTTAGATTGCACAAACACTGATAATGGCTTTTGGCATGAGTTCTGCCTGGCCTGGTATTAATACTGTGTTCCCTGCCTCCTCCTGCAGCCTTGCACACCCTTAGCTAGCCTCTCATTTTCAACACTTCTGAATTACTTTATTTTAGATGCCTCTCTTTTACATAGCTCAGGGCTTTGCTTTATAAGTGACATTTTTTTTTGTCTTATTTCCGCCAAGAACATATTTAATGATTTTCACAAATCTTTTGTCATAGTTCCCTTTGTCATCTCTTGGTTGACTGAAATTTATTCTCCTATGGTTTCTTAAAGGAAAAGCCCATGAGAACAGTATTTTCTATCTTAATGCATGTTTAATTGTATTTTACTGACTTTTTTTTTTTTGACATGGAATATCACTCTTGTTGCCTAGGCTGGAATGCAATGATCTCAGTTCACTGCAACCTGCGTCTCCCGGGTTCAAGCAATTCTCCTGCCTCAGCCGCCTCAGTAGCTGGGATTACAGGCGCCTGCCACCACGTCTGGCTAATTTTTTTGTATTTTTAGTAGAGATGGGGCTTCACCATGTTGGTCAGGCTGGTCTCAAACTCCTAAGCTCAGGTGATCTAGCCGCCTCAACCTTCCAAAGTCTGGGAATACAGGTGTGAGCCACCACGCCCAGTGTTTTACTGACATTTTTACACAAAAGGACTGTTTGCCTTCAACTTTCCTCTTTTCAGTATTTTGCAGGTGTTGCTTTGCTACCTTCTAGTTAAATTTCGCCAGGAGGAAACTAGAGGCTAATCTTTTACCTGCCTTGCAAGTCATTTTCTTTTCTTTTTTTTTCGTTTTTTTATGTTGTTGTTGTTTTGGCCTTGCTGACTTCAAAACTTTATCTCAAAGCACAATGATTTTACTAGAATCCATTTCAGTGTTTACGATTCTAGTCCTGTTTTCCTAGGGCATAGTATACCTTTCAGTATGTTGCTTGTTCTTGATTTCAGGAACATTTTTTGAATTAACATGGAAATAATCATTGTTATTTTGTTTTCTCTTTAGGATTTTAATTTTTTGTGCATCACAAATTCTTACCTGGTTTCTGATCTATCTTTTTTCCCTAGTCCTTTTAATTCTTCCTGTGTTCCCATTTCATTGAATTCGCTTTTCTCATCTGGTGTCCCTATCCATTTGTGCAGCTCCCATTTCCGTTCGTGCAGCTTCCATTTCTATTCTTCCTAGTGCTCCTTTTGATGTCATTTTCTTTTCATTTTTTCTTAAATAATAATTCTGAGTTCTCTAAGCTCATGTTTCATCTACTGTTATTTAGTCATCATTTCCTTAAGTTCTCAAATACCTGATTTGTGATTCTCCTGCACAGAGGTTATTTACTAAGATTTTTTTTTTTAATCATAGAGAAACAGTCACTTGAACAATCTGCGCTGTGACAATGTGTTTTCTGGTGAGTGTTATTTCTGTATTGAAATTTTATTGCTTTTTTTTTTTCAAATTTTTTCTTTTGTTTTTTTGGTTCGTTGTTGCCCCGGTTCTTTTTTGGCCGTTTTTTTTTTTTCCCCGTCATTGAGTGACTTAGAATTTGTGGACATTTCCTATATAAAGGAGGGGTCCAGGGAATATTCAGATTTTTACTGTGAAAGATTCTGCCCTCTGCTGCCGTAGAAACAGATAGCTTCCTGCAAATGTGGCCAGTTACTGTATTTCCCTCTCTCTCTTTCTTTTTTGATATCTCATTTCCTCTAACTCTTTGAGCCAAGCCAAGTTCAAGAAGGTTTCTCCCTTATACTCTGTTTCTCCATCCCTTGTTTCTGACAAGGAATTCAGCTGTATGTTTCAGTTCAGCTGTATGTTTCAGTTCAGCTGTATGTTTCAGTTCAGCTGTATGTTTCCATCGTTTTTGGGAAATGTGTTTTTCCTAGCTTTTCTAAAGATCTGCTACAATTTAGCTCACCTTCAGCTTTTCATTATTTTACTCTTCAATCTTGCTTGCATGCTTCTGCAAGATCTTAGCTGTTTCTAGTATCCTGTGCATGCATTTTGTACTAGAGAGGATACATCTATCTCAAAATGCTCAAAATGGAGGTTTTGCTCAAAATGGAGGTTTTCCTTTTACGATTTCCAGGAGGAGAAAGGGAGAGATGATGATCTATGCAGCAATGCTCATAGTGTACATCCACTTAGAAATGTTTTAATTTGATTTATTGGAAATATTTTCTGTGGGTATCAGCTTTTGGTTAATATACTATACAGAGATGTTGCTTGACTTACAATGGGGTTACGTCCCAATAAATCCATTGTAGGTTGAAAATATGGTAAGTTGAAAATGGCTTTAAAAGATAAGATGGTCAAGATGGTGAAATGCAGAAGTCCTAACTCATGTGCAATGGCCATTACTGGTTTGCAACTTCATGCTGGGAAGTTATCTTGAGTTTCATCTTAAGAATAATTGCCTTCTTCTCATCAGAAGCAGGAAACACAGATGAGCGTCTATAGAAATGAAGAGATGGGAAACACAATATCCAAAAAACTGCAGGCAACACAGTCCACTGTGTAGTACTGGCTGTTACCCCGCTGGTCATGGGGCTGCCTGGGCGCTGCGGCTCACTGCTCCTGCCCAGCAGCAGGAGGGAGTATGGGACAGCACGTCCCCAACCCTGGAAAAGATCAAAAGTCAAAAGTGGAAGTACGGTTTCTACTGAATGTGTATCACTTCTGCAGCACCCTAAAGTCAAAAAATTAAGTCAAACCATTATAAGTCAGGGAACATCTGTCTAGCTGTAGGACAAATCTTGAAGAACTAAATGCAGTGCTCCCAGCATGGTGCAAATATTAGGGTAACATTCAGTTTAATTAAATGTCAAATCATAGGGTGGAAAATGACAGTGTCTTTGTCCAAAAAGCAGATGCAGAAGCAGCATAATCCACAGAAATTTTCCATTTCATTTGCTACCCAACGGCTAGAATCCATTATCTGTTAAGTATTGTTCCAGGGCTTCAGCCTCCCCCACAGATTTCTCCTGTTTTTACTGTTGCTGCAGGGACTGGCCCCGTCTTCTGAGGGCCAGGCCTGCATGGTGGCTGCACACCTCTGCTTTAAATACTTTCACACTTGCAGAAAAGGACCTTCTTGAAGTAAAAGAGACACCGTCCTCTTCTGCATGGGCCAATGCGCAACATACACATGCATGGAAAAAATTTCCAGGAACTAATAAACTAAGCACGGGGCAAATAAAATAATGCATGACCTAATTTCACCTCTAAGTTCGCTCTTGTGTAGGAAAAGATAAGCATTTCTTTCAGTGTGAAGTTGGGGTGGTATCTAATAAATCAGAATGAAAACTCAGGTTTCATAACAGCAGTGATTTCTCTTCCAGAAAGGGCTCTGAATACATTGCTACTTAATTGAACATGCTGTCCTT
>NW_012102221.1:2367773-2373252 GCF_000951045.1 Mandrillus leucophaeus | reverse complement strand
TACAGGCGCCCACCACTACGCCTGGCTAATTTTTGTATTTTAGTAGAGACACAGTTTTGCCATGTTGACTAGGCTGGTCTTGAACTCCTGACCTCAAGTGATCCTCCTGCCTCGGCCTCCCAAAGTACTGGGATTACAGGTGTGAGCCACCACACCTTCTCAGAACAATGTATTCTTTAACTTTTTGTATGCTTTTTTTAGATTGAAAAATTTCAAAATTATAAGCACATTAAATGGTTGAAATTGGACATCAATGTTGAGCTGGAGAAAAATCAATGGTTCCTTCTGATGTGAAAGGAAGCAACAATATATAAATACAGGTCTATGTCTTCATTTCTCCTTGTAACAAAAATGGGGTTATTCAGTGTTGAAAATTTCCTTAGGCAATTCCCCAAACAACTACTTAAAAATACCCAGAGGTGGCCACTTGTTCTGTGCCTACATCAGACTCCAAAAAAGGAACAAACACTTTCAGCAATGCTGACTGACCCTCCTATAAGTTTCTCTCATTTTAAAACATGGGAGAATCATCACTTCTCACTCAACAGAAGAGGTTAGGTTTAGGACCGTGCTGTGTTTGTTTTATTGCTACTACGTAAGCCAACTTTGATTCTGGCCAGAACGATCAGCTTATGTTTATATCAGCTTTAACAAGATCCATAACTGTTTTCCCTCTTCACTATCCTGGCTATATGTGGGATATAAACTTCTGTGCTTCTTACCAGGAAAAAAAAAATCCAATTTCAAAGACTCAGGTCTAACCACTCAGGTGACTTTAAAATCAAATTATTCTGTAGAATTTTACAGAATGACAGCAAGTTTGTTTAATGATACGATATTGATGTATATATGAATTTTTAGTTGGAGACTAAAATCTGTTTTAGAAATAGACCTAGTGCTTTTTAGAAAATATTTAAATTTTTCCCATTGATCGTATAGTTCCCTAAAGTTTTAGCTTCTTAAAAAATCTAAACAGCATTATGCTTTTAAAGAAAGCAAAGTGGGACGTTTGATTATGAGATGTAAGGAATGCTAATGTTTTATAGTTTATGTCTTCGATAATCAGCTTCTTTTTTTTTTTTTTTTTTTTTTTGAGACGGAGTCTCGCTCTGTCACCCAGGCTGGAGCGCAGCGGTGCGATCTCAGCTCACTGCAACCTCCGCCTCCCGGGATCACGCGATTCTCCTGCCTCAGCCTCCCGAGTAGCTGGGACTACAGGCGTTCGCCACCATGTCCAGCTAATTTTTGTATTTTTAGTAGAGACAGGGTTTCACCATGTTGGCCAGGATAGTCTTGAACTCCTGACCTCATGATCTGCCTGCCTCGGCCTCCCAAAGTGCTGAGATTACAGGTGTGAGCCACTGTGCCCAGCCCAGTTTCTAACATTTTTAATAACCATCATATAATTGAAACAAGGTGTAACTGGACTCATGAGGTCATGGGTCCATTTCCTGACTGCGGGTTTAGACTATCCAGCTTGTTCTCCTGCCACCCACTCTTCGCATGGAAGGATGAAGCAAGTGACAATCAGCCAACATGTGCTCAAATGGCTAGATGTTCGATATTGAGTAGAAAAATCCTTACACATCAGCTGAGTTTTTCAATGTTTACCCATATATTTTGGCACAGAATAAACCAAATCTGTGATTTCTCAGCATGGTATGGTTGTAGAGTTCATGGACTATTATTTCATCTCGGGAATACATTGAGGAGTAAAAGTAAATTTTATTATTGCAAAAGATGCAGTAATATGTGGTATTTTGTTTTAAAAGTCAAAACTTACTCAGCAAACGCGTGGCATACAGATGGTGAAGAGCTGATTCAGTAAAGGTTTGGTTTCAAGAAATCCTGGCCCACCTAAGGAACCTCCAGGATAGCAAGGTTTATCTTAAAGATAAAAAAGGATCAAAAGACTCTCAAGAATGAGGCACCCACCCCCTCTGTCTCCCTCTCCCTCGGGAGCCATGCAATTCCTTGCAAGACTGTCCGCTCCCCACCTATGACTGTTCTCTCCCTTCCCTCAGAGTGGGTTCTTCACCACAGCCGCTTGTGCTGGCCTCACATTGTCACTTGTGCCCCACTTTATCGTAGCTCACTGGCCCCTCTTATCATTTCTCAGTCCCAGATTATTGACAGATGAATGGGATTTTCACAGTTTACCTTTTCAATGTGGCTCTGCATCCTTAGCGAACCTATAGATTCGCTGCCTGTGGAAGAATACAGACGGTTACAAACTCTGTTCTTCTGCCATCGAAAGATGAAGTCTGGTTTCCCTCCCTTAACACTGGCTTTGCCTTTGAGATTTGCTTGATGCATAGAATACAACAGAAGTAACTCAGAAGAACTTCCAAGGTTAGGTCAGAAGGAGCCTCGCAACTTCTATCTGGGTCTCTGGTAGAACCACACTCTTGCCCTTGGAACCATGAGCTGCCACTTTGCTAGAAAGACCTTGTGAAAGGCTCTTGGACAACACAGATAGGAGAGGAGTCCAGCTGAGTCTTGCCTTCCAATGCCCCTGCCAAGATGCCAGCCATGGGAGTGAAGCTGTCTTGGACCCTTCAGACCAGATCAGCTATCAGCTATCGAATACCATCCACCGTCCCGAGTCAATGCCACGTGTAACAGCATCACCCACAGGAGCACTACCCAAATCTCTGACCCACAGAATTATGAAATTTAATACAATAGTTGTTTTAAGCCACTAAGTTTTAGGGTAGTTTGTGATATAGCAGCAGATGAAACGCCTCTGTTCACAGCGGCTGAGACTCAAATGGATGCAAGCCAAGCAACCTACGTCTACCCCAGCAAGGACAGTGGGTAGAAGTTTCCTTATAGAAAAGACTGCATGTCATCAGGAATCATAATTGAAATATCTAAGTTAATTCCTATCCTAAATTTCCCTTGGGGATATAACAAGGAGAAACAGTATTAAGTTACAGCTAGACTCTAGTGGGATTTAGATTAAAAATACAAAAGTACATCTAGATGCTAGATGAGACTAGTGACGTCACGAGCCAGACTGAAACTTAATCACATTAAGAAGCAGGTAATCATATTCAAACTTCATTTGTACTTGGTAACTTAAGGATAATTACATCTCACAGCCAAGGACTATCTTTGTCAGTCTCATGTTTTCATGATCATCTGAAGCAGAGAAATTAATAAATTTTAATGATGCCTCAAATTTTTTTGAAACTTAGCCTCCATGTATTTTGTAGATATTCACTTAAAAGTGAAAAATATTATGCAAAATTCAGTTATGTGTAGATATTTTTGGAGGAAAAAACCTTAAAACTTAGAAACCAGTTACATAGTCATTATTAACTCAACACAGATCATACTGATATATTTCTCATGTTTCATGCCCTTCCTTAAAGACAATGATTTTTTCTTAAACATCAAACATTTCAGCCTTTACATATTTCTCCAGAAACCACCACAAGCATCCATATAATGTATTCACTGTCAGGTTTATTTTGACTTGCCTTCAAAACAGTTGACTCTGAGTTTAGTTTGTTGATTCACAGAAAAAAAAAAAAAAAAACCTGAACGCCACCAAGAAATCTCCATGGATTGTTAAAAAAAAAATTAAATGTGAAAAGAAGAACCTCTGATCCTTGCCCAATGTGTCCTCGATTTTTCCCTCAGATTAATTAAGAAAAGCATGTTAATTATAGTGGATTCCAAATGTGCTCACCTCCAGTTAGTATTTTTCTAAGTATTGACTATTTTGGCCGGGTCCAAGATCACCTACTAGATTACAAGCTCCTGTGAGACCCAGAGTCCATGCCTTTCTTGTCATTGACCAGATAGGGAGAAACAGGAAAGCTCTGTTCATTTTGCGGGGTGTGAAAACTCACATTTCAACTGTGCTGAAGGTGCCAGTGATTGACATTTGCTATTTTTACCATCTAGCCTCTGTTTATTGCTTTATTCAAAATAGCTTCTCCTTGAGGAGAACAGCCTCCCCTATTTCATCCATCTGATCTGGGTGGACAGAAGACCCACCTCCAACTGCAAGGACGAGACATCACTGGCTTCAGTTGATCAACAAATCTCAACACCTTTGCAGACAGATTTGCTTAAAAATGTCCCAATAGCCCATAGCCAAGGTGGTATGTTTTAGAGTTTCTGGATAAATACGAGCTTTTTTTCTCTGGCTTGCAGGAGCTCCGGAAAAGCAATCTCATTCTTCTCCTGAGTGTGAGGTTGGAGATCTGTAACTACAGTCACCAGTTTCCTGCCAGGTGGGAACAGCCTGCAAGGGATGCAGCTGAAAGCAGGAAAGGTTCGTGACATAGACACAAGCTGGATGAAGCCTCACCTCAGGTGTACATCTGGACTTTGCCATTTTATGAACCAATAAGTTCTCTTATTCCAAAGGTGAGTTTTATTTTGGTTTATGTTTTGCAGCCAAAATATTTCTACCTTCCCTTTCACCACAGGACCTTTGAATGATTTAGATATAAACTTCGAGCTCCATTTAGGTCGGAGATTTTTGTCTGTATTGTTCACTGATGAATCCGCCTGCCTTGGACACTGCCTGGTAATATTAGATGCTCTGTAAATATCTGTTGATAAAATGTGTAGACTCAGTTCAGCCTTCAAGAAGATGAATATTGTTAATAACACATGCCTAATGAAAGAATCTGAGTACATATTCCTAGAATACACACATAAAATTTAAAACACCTAAAAATGCTTAAATACATTAAAAAAAAACCCAAAACTATAATGATTGGTGAGATTCAGCCAGTAGTGTGTTGCAACTGGCTTGTCCTGGCTTTGGAGACTGAGCTGTGTACATCTCTTCCCGATTCCGCACCCAGTGTCTTCATGCTGGCAGCCTGAAATTGATCACAGGGGCATTTATGCCATGGTAATTGGCAAACACTACAAATGAGGGGTTTATTTTTTCTCCTCTGCCCCATCCTCCCAGAGAGTCAGTTCAGCATTATTTTCCCTAGAAAAACCTTTTAGTGTAGTGAACACTTTCTTTTAAACAAATAAAATCTTCCAATTTCAGAGCTGGAAAGAAACTTTGAAGTTTTTGACTTCAGTATCCTAAGTTGACAGGCGAGGAATCTCTCCGTGAGCTAAGTTACGGAGGTGATAGCACACTCCGGACCCGCGATTTGCAAGATCTAAATCACACAGCCACTCCGCAAGAAAAAGCGTGGAAAATAATCCAAACACATGACCTCTAGTGAGATGCCAGGCATTTATTGGGGAAAATATGTCCCTCTAATTATGCGATGTCAGGGATCACACTAGATGGGGGTCGTGTGGGTCAAATGTGGTACCAGGATCCCTAGATCTGGCCAAGCCTCTCCCAGGCTCACTGACCTGCAGGAACTGAATGCCCAGTTGCAGCCTGGTGTGCTGTTTCCGCGAGATGTGTGAAATGACTCGGTGTTTCCTGCTGTTTCTCAAAGGTAAACTCACACCAGCCCTTGTGTGGCAGGCCAATTCTCCCTGA
>NW_012102221.1:2366300-2367031 GCF_000951045.1 Mandrillus leucophaeus | reverse complement strand
GAGATTTTGTTGACCTGAGGTGGGTCCTGGCATGAGGAATGTAAGAGGTAAGAGGCAGCTGTTTGAATAGATTCATTGGAGAGTCTAAGGCAGCTCTGTGGACCAAGCTGTAAAGGAGATAAAGTAGAAATGATCACTCCGGTGCCACAGGAGACAGGCCTGGAAGGTACTGGGGCCCTCACAGCTCAATCGGACTTAGCAGGCATGTTTTTGCCTCTGACCTTCTAGTTGAAACAAAATTAGTTACCAATAGACTTAAGCACTGCTATACTGCATGCAGACACATAACCCCAACCTATATCAGTACTAAGAAAATTGTAACACTTTGAGTTAGTCTGGTGGAATTTTCTCTGGCCTTCTCCCTGTATCCAGTTACAGCAATAAATTCCTTCTTTCCTAGCTTGTGTGCTTCTTGTTACTGGGCCTCGAGAAAATGCAGCAAGATCCGGCTCTTCGTTCCAGGAACACTTGTGCACCAGAATCGAAGGTAAGGCAGTAAAAAACCTTGATCTTTATTATATTCTGTGAGCCAAGAATAATGACTATTTGGGCTTTTTCTGGGAAATAAAATCAATAAATAAACACACATAAGAAGAGATGAAGAAAATTATCTTAAATTTACTACAAAAAAAAAAAAAAAATCTCGCTTTCCCACACCTGAAGATGATAAAACAAGGCATTAATGTAAGCACAGACTGATGATTCCTGGTGTAATGCAGGCTGCGTCTCTT
>NW_012102221.1:2331761-2365465 GCF_000951045.1 Mandrillus leucophaeus | reverse complement strand
TTCACCGTGTTAGCCAGGATGGTCTCGATCTCCTGACCTCGTGATCCACCCTTTTACCCATACTTAGTTTTTGTGTTTTCCTTCCAGAGGGAAAAAGAAACAAATGCCAATCTAAAAACACATGGAATTGCTATAGTCAGTCGATTTTTTTCTTGGCTGATTGATTGATCAGTAATAACCTTGCACTTAGCATGACCTAGGTAATGACATTATTTCTATCGTTATTGCATTTTCCCTATTTGGATAATCAATTAAGTCAACAATATTTAGAATTTTGCTGCTCAGACTGAGTCACTGGAAAAAAATATAAGCCAGTGAAAATATAGACCCCAGATTAGAGGCCCGGTCAGGATCAGGCCATGGCTGGTGGAGTGGAGTGGAAGCCTCAAGAACAGGGAGAGGCTCCTGTGCAGGCCCAGCGAGGTGTCATGGCAGGTGCCGCGTCTCTCCTTTGCTCAGACACCCAATGCGTGAATGCTTGGAACGACTGTCTTCTTCTTTTTCTTTTCTTTCTTTCTTTCTTTTTTTTTTTTCAGACGGAGTTTCACTCTCGTTACCCAGGCTGAAGTGCAATGGCGTGATCTTAACTCACTGCAACCTCCGCCTCCCGGCTTCAAGTGATTCTCCAGCCTCACTCTCCCAAGTAGGTGGGATTACAGGCATGTGCCACCACGCCCAGTTCATTTTTTATCTTCTTTTTTCAGTAGAGATGCAGTTTCACCATGTTGGTCAGGCTGGTCTTAAACACCCGACCTCAGGTGATCCACCCGCCTTGGCCTCCCAAAGTGCTGGGATTACAGGTGTGAGCCACCGCACATGGCCTCTTTTTTCTTTTATTTATTTATTTATTTATTTATTTATTTATTAAGACAGTTTTGCTCTTGTCACCCAGGCTGGAGTGCAGTGGCACAATGTGCTCACTGCAACCTCCACCTCCCGGGTTCAAGTGATTCTCCTGCCTCAGCCTCCTGAGTAGCTGGGATTACAGGCGCCACCATGCCCAGTTAATTTATTTGTTTATTTATTGTATTTTTAGTAGAGATGGGGTTTCACCATGTTGGCCATGCTCGAACTCCTGTCCACAGGTGATCCACCTGCCTTGATATTTAAAAAATATCTACTGTAAAAATGTGCTTAGTGAGGAACACATATGCACGCTGGCTAGAGAGAACTGAAATAGGCTCTGCATCAATTACTCACGTTAGTCCAGAAACTGTTCTACAAATGAGCACTGGACTTGGAGAAGCCCACGCCAGCCCTTGACATCCCGGATACTATAGGAAAACTGCCTGCCTCCCAGAGCTCTTGTTTTCTAATCTTGAAATGAGGAATTGGAGTAAGAAACTCTAATACCCATTCGTATTTTAACATTTATTGGTTCTGAATGTTCTCACCCCCCTGTAGTGCTGAGCCAGTTTCCACAGAGAATCTAATATGCATATTTCCATCAGCCCAAAAAGGCAGGTCTGCTGGAAGAGTGGAGGAAGGACAGGCCCTCATCGAGTAATCTCCAAGGAGAGGCCTTTAGATATTCTGGCTACTTAACTTAGAAAATTAAGTATCATTAGCATTGGCATGATTGTCCAAATGACATTATCAATTTCTAATACATAGATCAACAACTCATGCATTGATTCAGCAGTTATTTGGTAGGTGTCAAATGGTCCCCCTGTGTTCAAATATTTGAAGTCTAGTGGTGGGGGTGCTATTTAAGGCATCCTAAGACAGTACTGCATTAATAGCAAATAAGCTGGTTAGTTTAGGGAAGAGGAGAGTTCATCTGGACATGTATGTTTCATAAGGCCCCAACGGGGAGAGTGGAGTTGATACTTGGTCTTAGAGAATGTATGTGGCTTGAATAAGTGGGGGAGTGTTCACAGGATATTTCCTGGGGGCTGAGATAGCGAAGGGGGACAGACCTCGAGGAAGAGTGTGCCTGCCAATCTGAACACAGTAGAAGCTTCCTCTGGGCCAGTGGAATGGCAGCGTGGGAAGGGAGCCTCGGCGCCCACTTCTGGAGACAGGACATGTCAAGCTAAACTGCCAGTGATGACCCACCCATAACTGTCATACTTCCCAACGCCGCACACACACAGCATTATCCACCCATAACCATCACACTTCCTAACGCCACACACACACCGCATTACCCACCCATAACCACAGCATTACCCACCCATAACCATCACACTTCCTAACGCCGCACACACACGGCATTACCCACCCATAACCACAGTATTACCCACCCATAACCACCACACTTCCCAACGCCGCGCACACACCGCATTACCCACCCGTAACCATTACACTTCCCAACGCCGTGCACACGGCACATTTTCCTTGACAGGAAACTGCAAGTGTTCCTACCTAGTTTCAGTATCATTTTAAACTTTTTCTAGTTTGACTTGGTCAAAAAATAAAGCTTACAAATCTCTACTTTGTGCCCTTTTTGTAGAAAAGAAATAAAGCATTTCGAAATGTTAACACAGTGGGCCGGGTCCAATATATTAAACATGAAAACCTTAATGAATAGTAGATACACAGCAATCTTCCCAGCTATGATTCCTGGAGATTTTTTGGACTGAATTCAGATGAGGCATTCTAGACAAAGGAGGGGAAAGAAAGTATGAATGGACAAAAGGTCAAGCTAAGAAGGCAGCAAAGCTTTTATAATTCAAATTGTAAGAAATAGTTGGTTTCAACAGAATGAAGGATAAAAACTATATGATTATTTCAACTGATGCTGAAAAAACATTGGATAAAATTCAACATCGCTTCAAGATAAAAACCCTCAAACAACTGAGTATAGAAGGAACATAACTCAACATAATAAAAGCCATATACAATAGACCCACAGTTAGTATCATACTGAATTGGGAGACTCTGATAGCCTTTCCTCTAAGATCTGGAACTGACAAGGATGGCCACTTTCACCACTGTTATTCAGGATGGTACTAGAAGTCTTAGCTAGCACAGTCAGAGAAGAGGGGAACTGACAAGGATGGCCACTTTCACCACTGTTATTCAAGATGGTACTAGAAGTCCTAGCTAGCACAGTCAGAGAAGAGAAAGATGTAAAGGGCATCCAAATTGGAAAAGAAGTAAAATTATCCTTGTTTGCTGATGATGTAATTTTATATTTAGAAAAACCTAAAGACCTACAAGAAGACTATTAGAACTGATAAATTCAGTAAAGTTGCAGGATACAAAATCAACATATAGAAATCAGTAGCATTTCTATATGCCAATAGCAAATAATGTGAAAAAGAAATGTAGAAAGTGATCCCATTTACAATAGCCACACATAAAATTAAATACTTAGGAATTAACCAAAGAAGGGAAAGATCTCTGTAATGAAAACAGTAAAAACCAAACCATTGATGAAGGAAATTGAAGAGGACACCAAAAAATAGAAAAATATTCCATGTACATGGATTGGAAGAATTAAAATTGTTAAAAATGTTCATACTATCCAAAGCAATCTACAGATTCAATGCAATCCCTATCAAAATACCAATGATGTTCTTCACAGAAATAGAAAAAACAATCCTAAAATTTATATGGAAACACAAAAGGTCTAGAATAGCCAAAGCTATCCTAAGCAAAAAGAACAAAACTGGAGAAATCACATTACCTCACTTCAAATTATACAGAGCTATAGTAAGCAAAACAGCCTGGTACTGGCCTACAAATGGACATACAGACCAATGGAACAGAGGAGAGAACTCAGAAACAGATCCACACACCTACTGTGATCTCATTTTTTACAAAGGTGCCAAGAACATACACTGGGGAAAAGACAGTCTCTTCAATAAATTGTGCCAGGAAAACAGGACATCAATATGCAAAAGAATGAAACTAGACTCCTATCTCTCTCTCACCATACACAAAAATCAAATCAAAAGAAATTAAGTAATTAAATCTAAGACCTCGAACTATGAAACTGTTAGAAGAAAACATTGGGGGAAAATCTCCAGGACATTGAATCTCCAGGTCTGAGCAAAGACTTCTTGAGTAATACCCCACAAGCACAGGCAACCAAAGCAAAAATGGACAAACGGAATCACACTACGTTAAAAGGTTTCTGCACAGCACAGGATATAATCAACAAAGTAAAGAGACGATCCACAGAATGGGAGAAAATATTAGCAAACTACCCCCTCTGACAAGGGATTAATGAGCAGAATATATAAAGAGCTCAAACAACTCTACAGGAAGAAAATCTAATAATCCAATCAAAAGTGGGCAAAAGATTTGAATAGACATTTCTCAAAAGAAGACATACAAGTGGCAAACAGGCCTCCCAAAGTGCTGGGATTACAGGCATGAGCCACCTTGCCCGGCCTCTCTATTTTTAACTATGCAACAAAAGATATTCCACCAGAAGGTATCTTCAGTTCCAGTTTTTTGTTCTGTGAGAACTTGGTTTGGAGATAGGGTTGGTAAATTGTTAAAAGTGTGTGGTATTTTTAGTCATTTCCCAATTTGCTAAATTACAAAGGACGAGCTTTTTGATAGATTACTGGGTGGCCAATCTGATTGATAAGAAGCTCAAAGACAAGTCTGTTCCTCAATCACACATTTTTAATCCTCGAGGCCAGAGGGTTAGTCTTTTCTTTAACTTCCTTTTTAATTAATTTTATTAATCTGTTGCAGATGTTCTTTTGATATATCCACATTGGTCAAGGAAGATGGACATGAAAGCTAATGTCTTGGCACAAGATTATGTCTAAAGCCCATAACTTAAAATCAGACGGGCTAAACTTCACATAAACTGCATACACCTTGGTATCACTCCTCCTCAAAACTTCTACCATCTCACTACTTACAGACATTCCAACTTCAGAATCCACGCCTTGTATGAGGTGACTGCCACCTTCTGCTCTCTGAAAATACTTCCCTACTTTTAGGTGTAAAAGAAGCAGTAAAGCGTTTAATCTTATAAAAATTCATTTCTGCTAATATGCTAGCCCCTCAGGAAACAGTCTTAAACCATTACAAAATTTGCATTTTTTAACATTTTAGGTGCAATTTAGGTCAGTGGGGGGGGAATCTCTCCAGGTCAGCCTTTCGTTTTTGTTGCCGCAGATTGTTTCACAAAGATGATAGCAGTTCCAACCAAGAGCGCCAAGGGGCTACTCCCCTCAACACATCACAATGCACAGGATTAAAAGAAGAGTTTCCCAAAAACATTGCATCCAGTACATTTAGATTAGGTTGAATCTTCTAACTCAAGCAAAAAGGCATTATCTTGCTTCCATGCTTATTAAAATCTTGGTGTTTGTTTTATAGTTTTAGTCTTTAAGCTCCCAAAACCCAAATATTTTTGAATAATTCCCAGTAGTTTTAGCATGTATAAAAACTGCCTTCAATTTTATAAACTTCTTTAATCTCTGCTAGGCCAGCATGCTGGGGGGATAAATATCAAAATTTAAAAAGAAATTCTCAGCCAGTAAGAAAAGGTAAAGATTAATTCACTATGTTACTATACATTCAACAATTGACACAGCTCTATTATCACTTTATGATACCATCCACTGACCATCATTCTTCCTTCTAGAAAGGCTTTAGTGGTAAGCAATTAACTAAGAAAGAGAAAAGGAACTTTTAACTTGTCCTCACAGAGATGATGGGTGGAAAAGAAGATAAAGAAACTTATTACTGAAAAATATAAACTGGATCAACATCAGTCATGTTAAACAGATTAATGCTTGTTTTCCCAAAGTATTTCTTGGTAGTTAGAGTTGCATCCCTGTTCTCTGCTCACCCTGAGCTAGGCCCAGCCTCTGGAGTTGTGGTTTGAGCAGGATCAGCACTCTACTAGCCACCTAGTTTCTCTGAGTCTTGAGCATCCTGTTTTTCCCAGGCAGCCAGAGTCCTCTGATTCTTTTCTGCGTTTTTTGTTGTTTTCTAATTTAGAAAAAGGGTTGCACTCTGTCACCCAGACTGGAGCACAGTGGCACAATTATGTCTCATTGCAGCCTGGACTTCCTGGGCTCAAGCCTCAGCGTGCCTCAGCCTTCTGCCTCAGAAGTCCTCCTGCCTCAACCTTCTGAGGAGCTGGACTGCAGGTGCACACCACCATGCCTGGTTAATTTACCAATTTTTTGTAGAGATGGGGCCTTGCTTTGTTGCCCAGGCTGGTCTCAAGCTCCTGGCACAAGTGATCCACCTGCCTCAGCCTCCCAAAGCTCTAGGATTACAGGTGTGAGCCACCACACAGGGCCCAGAGTCCCTGATTTCTGGGGCTTCTTTTCAAGTCGCAGTAACAGATGACTGACAAGATGGATATGTAATCACCTGATTTAACCCTTACCCCTGCTCCCTGGAGCAGAGTCAGCTGGAGAATTCAGAGCAGCAGCGCCCAGGTTTCTCAGGTAGGCAGGCTCAGATTCCCCCTTTGAATGTGGTTGTTCTTTTCCTTCATGGCATGATTCCTTGTTTGTGGTAAGCTCCTAAACTAATATAAGGTTTTAGAAATCATTTCACCAAAGTGGTTGCTTTGGTAAAGGAGAGAGAGGGATATATTTGGAAGAGACAGGAGGGTGCTGAAAATGTGCTATTTCTTAGCCTTCTTAGGCCAAGAGTTACACTACAATATTGTAGTTACAATGATGTGCCTACTTTGTGACAAATTCACAGGAGTGTGCATTTCTGATTTGTACGCTTCTGTGTTTTATTTCCATTTTAAAAGCTTAAAAGTAAAAGAGTGGCATGCCCCTGTAATCCAGCTACTCAGGAAGCTGAGGCAGGAGAATCACTTGAACCTGGGAGGTGGAGGTTGCAATGAGCTGAGATCATGCCACTACACTCCAGCTTGGGCAACAGAGTGAGACTTCACCTCAAAAATAAATAAATGAATAAATAAAAATAAAAGAAAGCTACAGAATGGTATCTGTGTGTTATCCTCTGTGATGTGCAGAAATTTACTCTGTACATTTTTAAACACACAGATTATTTCTGGAAAAACATACAAGAACTTAGTATTAGTGGTCGTCAATAATGGGAAGTCAGGGAACAATTATGGGATCTTAGTAGAAACCTAACATTTTTTGTGTAAATCTTTATGTACTCTTTAAATCTCTCAACATTTGTATGCATATATTTTAAAATAAAGAAATCAACATTTACCAAATAAATAAACTAGAACCTAACTGAACTGAAAAAAGTGGGCACTGTATTGAGGGACATTTGTTTGGTGTGGACGAAATATTCAGAAATGTAGTGATGGACGCGTGTAGCAAAGCAAGGAGCAGATTGCAGGAGGTCCAGAATGCCCGACAAAGGACCTAGACCAAACCAGCACTAAGCCTGTCTGTCCCAGCCTGATTCTCCTCCTTCATTCTACCCCTTCTCAGTATTTTTCATCACAAACCACCCAGTTGTATAGACTGCACGTGGACTACCCAACCACAACTTCTCGTTATTCCCCACCATCAGAGTCATCACTGACTCCTTCACAGTCTAACTCAAATGTCTGTTTTTAATATGTCTACCTTCCTTGACGTCCACAGATTCTACCCTTGGCCAAATCACCACCGCCTCTCCCTGACATATCACAGTATTCTTCTGACTTGCTTTCTGCTTGCCCCTTTCTGTGCCTAAAGAAAGCACTTCAGTGGGTTTGCACTGCACGTTGGTACCCCCTGAACCTAACACAGAAGTTGAAAACCGTGGATCCGTGCTGGCCGTGGTCAGCAGCGCCCTCGCAGATGTGGTGCTGCCTGTCCCAGCCTCACGTGGAAGCAGTCCTGTGCTCTTCCGTGTTCCGGCAGAGTTATCCTGCTGAAAAATGAAAATTCCAGCCTGGCATGGTGGTGCACACCTGCAGTCCTTGTTACTCAGGAGGCTGGGGTGGGAGTATTGCTTGAGGCCAGTAGTTTCAGGCTGCAGTAAGGTATGATCTTGCCTCTGCACTCCAGCTTGTGCAAAATAGTGAGACCCTGGTCTCAAAAATAATAATAATTTCCAAACCAAATTCAAAACCAAAACTTCAAAACACACGTAAAGAAATGTCACACAAAACTATTAACAATTGGAAAAAAAAGACATCCCATACTAAATAAAATAAAGCAAGCTGAAAGAAAAACACTTTAAAATGTGTACCTGAGGATACTCAAAAATGTTGATTATTCTATTAAAAGAACAGAAATTATGAATTAAGAAGCATGATGTGTGGGCAAGAAAAAGAACCAACTAGAGCTCTTGGAAATGAAAATACTGCTTATGGATTTTTTAAAAACTCAAAAAGCGGTACTTGTAGTTAAATTTGGTAAATTTAATGCATATCTTCCTCTGTATCCTCTGCTCACTAAAATAATGAAAAAACAATTTTTAAAGGCATCATGAAAGACATCAACAAAATTTTTGAAGTTGGAAAGTGGATGGACTTCTTAAGGCAGAGACATAACTCTGTAAGAAGGAGAGTAACAAGAAGTAAGCCCACATGTGACAGAACCCTGAAAAGTTAAAATATTTGGGGCACAATGAATTTCTGCAGGATGATGTGCGGAGTGTGGCTGGGACAAAGTTTATAAAAGAAGTTCAGGCACCTTATATCCCAAATGCAAGCCAAAAAAGAGTGGCTTAATTTCTGAAGAGGCTGAACCACAGAAGGTCTGGCCTTGGAGGGATACCAATCTCTGCCAAGGGTCTGTTAAGATGATGTACTGAAAACAGGGATGTTAGGTAGGCATTTGCATACCAAATGGAGAGGTCTTCCATTTCCAGCTCACTTCCCCTACTTGGCTTTTAGAATACTGATCTTAGGCTTCTAACATACCTCCACCCACCCCACCTCCATGACAGCAACATGAAACTCGTTTCTTGAGAAAACTGAGGAGCTCAAGAAAAAAAGACATTTAGATGCTCCCAATGGAAAAGTCAGCATGCCAGATTTCCAGTGTTCTCCTAAATTCATTCTGTCTTCTCTACCCTAGGAATCTGAGCTGTAAAGGCTACATAAGTGATCCTCACTGCCCTCTGGCTTTTTACTGGGTTCAACTACTAGGGAGCCCAGCAATATAGATGCAAGGGTAGAAGGAGAATACATCAAGAGCATTTATGCACTGGCTTCCCTACATACAGGACTGCTTTCTGCTGACTGAGTTGTTGGTCAGGCATCTTGGTTTCTCTTCCAAGACTCTCATTTTCTAAGCTCTGGTAATCACGTCTTCCCTCCATCCCTTTGAGCCCAGGAGTGGTAATAAACTCAGAGTATTTCCCAATTCCTTGTGTGTTTTCAACACTCTGTAAATGCCCAACAGGTTCTTTGTGCCTGTTGCACAGATAAAACCAATTCACCGAGACAACAGTATTGCAGTAGAGAAAGAGCTTAATGCTCACAGGGCTAGACAAGTGGTATGATGGGAGTTAAATACCCAAGTCAGCCTCCCTGAGAACTCAGAGGCTAGGGTTTTTATGGATACTTTGGCAGGGGGCTAGGGAATGGGTGCTGCTAATTGGCTGGGGAGGAAACCATAGGGGTGTAGAAAATGCTCCCTGTGGGCAGAGTTAGTCTCCAGGTGGGGGTCATAGGACCAGCTGAGTCATGAGTCATGGGTCTGTTTGGGGTCAGTCTGTTACCAGAATGTGAAAGTCTAAAAAGCATCTCAAAACCCCAATTGTAGGTTCTACAATAGTGATGTTATTTACAGGAGTAATTGGAGAAGTCACAAATCTTGTGACCACTGGCCACATGACTATGGAGCAGTCAGATATCATAGGAAAGAAATCTAGGGGACAATGGTTGGATATCATTTAACTACACCTACATCTTAGCAGAGTTCAGGCCCCTTCCATCATCCTAATCTTATGGCCATTCCTTTATCTTACAATGGTGGCTTCAGTTCTCAGACAGTGGCCTTTCATTAGTCTTACAAAGGCAGTTTCAGTCCCCAAATAAGGAGGGAGTCAGTTTTAGGGGGGAATTATTATCATCCTTGCTTCAAAGTTAAACCAGAAACTAAATTCCTCCCATAGTTATTGTATTAGTCCGTTTTCACGCTGCTGATAAAGACATACCCGAGACTGGGCAATTTACAAAAGAAAGAGGTTTAGTTGGACTCACAGTTCCACAGGCCTGGGGAGGCCTCACAATCATGGAAGAAGGCAAGGAGGGGCAAGTCACATCTTATGTGGATGGCAGCAGGCAAAGAGAGCTTGTGCAGGGAAACTCCCCCTTAAATACTGTCAGACCTTGTGAGACTTTATTTGCTATCACGAGAACAGCAAGGGAAAGATCTGCCCCCATGATTCAATCATCTAACATCAGGCCCCTCCCACAACATGTGGGAACTATGGGAGCTATTAGATGAGATTTGAGTAGGGACACAGAGCTAAACCATGTCAGTTATCTTGACCCATGCCTAGGAATGAGTGAGGACAGTCAGCCTGCAAGGCTAGAAGCAAGATGGAATCAGCCATGCTAGACTTACCTTGCTGTCATAATCCTTGCAAAGGTAGTTTCAATTCTGTCTACATCATTGTAAGTTGTCATTTCACTCAATTTTCCTAAAAATTGTCCTAATTGAAGCACCATCTTTTTTTCCCCCAGGACTCTGACACTACCAGTTCACTACATTGTGGCCCTCTCAATGAAATCCTCAAGCCCTCAAATTCAGCTCTCACCTACAGAGCATCCAATCAGCTTTTTAGTGGTTCATTTTCAACCATGAATGGACAACCAAGAATTAATCACCAGACACATAAAAAAATCTTCCAGCATGAAAGATAGACCAAAACGAAGAGCAAAAAGATACAATGAGATGACGTGAAAAGAAAGGAAGAAGACAGCCAACATCTCTCCAACAGGAAACTTAAAAATAAGAAAATGGAAGAAAAAATAATCAAAGAAAAATTTCAAGAAAATGTCCCCAAAGTGAAGGACTTCATTGTAAAAACAGCAAAAATACAGAGATGCTGCTAAAAACTTCCATAAAGAAAAACAAGTCACATCACAAATCAGAAGGATGGCCATCTTCTCAACAACTTTGGAGAAATTCCTTACACTGATGAAGAAAAATGACTTGCGACCTAGAATTTTATAATTAACCCAACTATTAATCAAATGTGAGAATGGGATTATAATTCATAGACAGGTAAATGCTCGAAAATTTGCTGCAGTAGACAGCTTCTAAGATGACCCCAAATGTCCTGACCTCCTAGCACTGATGCCCTTTACAAGATCTCCTCCCATTGAGCATGAGTTGGACTTAGTGACTTACTTCTAATGAATGGAGTATTGGAGGAGTCATGGGACACCGCTCCGATGTTAGGCTATAAGAAGGCTGTGGCGTCCATCGCGGGCACTCCCCGATGTTCTCTCTGGGTTTGCCTACTGTGGGGGAGGTCAGCAGCCAGGCCATGAGGCAGCTCTCTGGAAGGACCCACACAGAAAGGGTTCAATGCTTGCCAACAACCATACGAGTACGCTTGGAGGAGTCCTAGTGTTTATTTTTTCAATATGACATAGTTTCTCTTTCTCAGTTTATTGTAACGCTTGTAACCATAATAGGTCTGTTGCCCAATTCGCATGAAAAGTCAACACCCTGAGATATGGGGCTGCAGCACAGAAAGGGGTTTCATCATAGGGCTGCTGAATGAGGAGAGGAGAGGAAACCTCAAATTCTTCTCTCTGGGGAGTATGAGGGTGGGTTTTTAACAGAATTTTAGAGTAGGCTGAAGTGTGAAGATCATGGATTGGTCAAAGAGTGCAGGATGAAATACTGGGACAAGAAGATGAAGAAACACTATTTCCATGTTGATTTGGTTCCTCTGTGGGATCTTCAAACTGGTGGCATTGACTATTCCCCTGGAATTCAGAATCTGCTTAAGCACTTCTTAAACATAAGCCTTATGATTCTAAGGTCAGAAATCCTCCCTATAGGAACAGTGGGGATACGAGTTCTTAGTACGTGGTGCGACAGGCCTTTCAGTTACAAGGAAGTGGGTCAAAGCACAGCCTGGCTAATGCTTAATTACAACAACATTTCTGTCCAGAATTCTTGTTAACGCTGTCAGGACAGCCTTACTGTATTAAGTATAATAATCACATTGAAAATTATTTAAGCTTTCCTCAAAAAGACAAACCACAGACCATTTGCAAAGCATATAATTAATAGAGGGATAATGTTCAAGATTTGTCAGAGATTGAAAAATATATTAAAAAGATAACTGAACAGAAAAATTCTCAAAGAAAACAAATAGGCAAATAACAGAACACACACACACACACACACACACACACACACACACACACACACGTGGCCAGTGAAGAGATACCCGACTTCACTAATAACCCGGGAAATAAAAATTTAAATGAAAGCTGACACCATTTTCACCCATCCATTTTGTAAACATTATGAAATCTTTTTCACCAACCTAATGCTAAAAAAGAAAAAAATTACAAAGTCTAACATTATGAAGTATTGTGGAGATTTTGAAAAGTAGAAATACTCAGCCATCCTAGTAGGAGTACAAACTGGAAAAACCATTCTGAAAGTATTTTTATTATGTCTATGAAAGTTACCCCCAAAAAGTACAAGTTCTACAAAAGAACAATTTTACTTTTTACATATGTCATATTAATACCTTACACATCTGCACAGTGAGACACGTAAAATAATGTTGTAAGGACAAATAAAGATTAAAAATGATAGCCTAAGTCTCCCTGTTGAAAATAAGGTAAGAAACTTCTCATTCTCCCTTTTCTTAGAACATTTACTTTAGAAAACTTATAATTGTAAGTTCCTTTTCTGTCTCTTTGAAAGGTACCTAAATCTTTTTCAAAGCTCAATAAGCCTCTTGCCAGCTTTGTGACCCAGGAACGGCTTTCTCAAGCACCTGGAAATCACCTCTTTGTAAACACTGAGTGAGACAGTGCCTCTGTGGCCCAGTTTCTGGGGGAGGGTAAGAGCCTATCTTTGGGGGATGCCTTGCTGCTAGTTGCAAAACTACCTCTTGTCATAAAAATAAATGTTTATTTTTCCCTCATTTAAAAGTGATTACCAGGTGAATTTAGGATGAACTGTGTGTAATAAATGGTGCTATCACATTCTCTCACTTGAGGGCTAATTATTACATACCTTGAGAGCATGTATGTAATGAATTGTATCTGCTTGGTTATACAAAGGGGTGAGATTTCTTTCTGTCTTTGCAATCGCTTTGTGGGTTGTCTGTGATATACAGCGCATTCTGATTTAATGCCTATTCAATTTTTAAAAACTGTTTTCTTTCTCTACTACCTTTGTGAAGAGGTTTTCTAGGTTGGGAGAAGATTTTGGTTTAAATTAAATTTCCCCAGCAATGTTCATTATAGCATTCTTTGTAATAGTGAAAAATATAAGTACTTTAAAATATCCAGTTGTAGAAGAATGAATAAATTATCATAAAATAATACAATGCACTAATATACAGCAGTTAAATAAATAACACACTATGTGTCAAAATGAGTAATCTCAAAAACATAATATTCAATGAAAACATAGTGGCAGATAATAGAGGTATCATTTTGTTTCCATAAAATTGAAGATACTAAATATATTATGTATGGTTATATGTAAAAATAGTAAAGATATAAAAATAACAACAGGGCCAGCATGGTGGCTCATGTCTGTAATCCCAGTGTTTTAGGACACTAAGGTGGTAGGATCACTTGAGTCCAGGAGTTCGAGACCAGCCTGAGCAACACAGGGAGACCCCCCCCTACACAAGAACAAACAAAAATTAGCTGATTGTGATTGTGTGTGCCTCATGTCTCAGTTACTCAGGAAGCTGAGGTGGGAAGATCCCAGGAGTTCAAGACTGCAGTGAGCTGTGATCGCCCCATTGCACTCCAGCTGGAGCAACAGAGTAAGACTCCATCTCTTAAAAAAAAAAAAAAAGAAAACAAATAGCAATAGGAAGCACATCCACCAGTCCGTAATTACCATTACCTGTGGCGCAGAAGGGAGGGTAATTATTTTGGGAATGGGAAAAAAAGAGAGTTTGACTGTATCTGTAACAATTTATTTATTAGAATCTGAAGCAACATATAGCTAGATTGCAACATACAGGTAGTAATCTGGCTTTTAGATACAGAAAATAATATGACTTAGATTGGTGGGTGTTCATCATATTCTTCTCTGTATGTTCAAAAATTTTCAGGACAATAATATTTTCATAAACAAAAACAGAGTTCCTGGATCAAAGAAAAACCATTTTAGAAGACGTTTTTTTTTTTTTTTTTTTTTTTGAGACGGAGTCTCGCTCTGTTGCCCAGGCTGGAGTGCAGTGGCCGGATCTCAGCTCACTGCAAGCTCCGCCTCCCGGGTTCACACCATTCTCCTGCCTCAGCCTCCCGAGTAGCTGGGACTACAGGCGCCCGCCACCTCGCCCAGCTAATTTTTTGTATTTTTAGTAGAGACGGGGTTTCACCATGTTAGCCAGAATGGTCTCGATCTCCTGACCTCGTGATCCGCCCATCTCAGCCTCCCAAAGTGCTGGGATTACAGGCTTGAGCCACCGCGCCCGGCCTAGAAGACGTTTTCATCCAAAAGTTCTACCAGTGAGTGGAAAGTATTTCAAACACATTGTCTACACACAAAATCTGGAGACCTAACTCTCTTTACCAAGGAGGAAAACTGTCTCTCATTCTCCATTTAGCAGGGCAATCTCATGATGGGAAACATTTCCTGTGGGTTTTCAGTGGCCAGTGAAGAAGTAGAACAAAGCACTTGCTACCTGGGTTACCTGTTAAGTCCACAGACCCTGCCAGAGCATATCCTGGTCCCTGTGATGCCATGGAACACAGCAGTCAGCCTGGGGACACCATTCCTGTCACCACAAAGCGGTCCCAATCCAGACTCCAAGAGAGGATTCTTAGACCTTGCCCAGGAAAGGATTATGGATGAGTCCATAGAGGAAAGTGAAAGCAAGTTTATTAGGAAAGTAAAGGAATAAAGAGCCCAAGGTGGGCAGATCACAAGGTCAGAAGTTCGAAACCAGCCTGACCAACATAGAGAAACACTGTCTCTACTAAAAATACAAAAATTAGCTGGGCATGGCAGCATGCACTTGTAATCCCTGCTACTCAAGAGGCTGAGGCACGAGAATCACTTGAACCCAGGAGGCGGACGTTGCAGTGAGCCGAGATCGCACCACTGCACTCCAGCCTGGGCGACACAGCGAGACATCCGTCTCAAAAAAAAAGAATGAAGAATGTCTACTCCATAGGCAGAGCCACAGCCTGGGTATACTTACAGTTCTTTCTTCATCATATGCTAAACATGGGTGGATTATTCATGAGTTTTCCTGGAAATAGGTGGGGATTTACCCCAGAACTGAGGGTCCCCTTTTTGGCTATATAAGGTAACTTCCCGACATTGCCATGGCATTTGTAAACAGTCCTGGCGCTGGTGGTAATGTCTTTTAGCATGCTAATTCATTACAATTAGCATATAATGAGGATGACCAGAGATTACTTTCTTGGTTTTTAGTTTTCATTTTAGGCTTGGGGGTACATGTGAAGGTTTGTTACATAGATAAAGATATGTCATGGGGGTTTGTTGTACGTATTATTACATCACTCAGGGATTAAGTTGAATACCCAGTAGTTATCTTTTCTGCCCCTTTCCCTCCTCCCTCAAGTAGACCCTGGTGTCTGTTGTTTCCTTCTGTGTGTTCCTAAGTTCTTATCACTTAGTTCCATTTACAAGTGAGAACATGCAGTGTTTGGTTTTGTGTTCCTGTGTTAGTTTGCTAAGAATGATGGCCTCCAGTCGCATCCATGTTCCCACAAAAACATTATCTCAGTCCGGAGCTCACTTTCATTGCCATCTGGGTTTGGATGGGTTTTGGCTGGTTTCTTTACTGTGTCGTGTTTAATCAGCTGGATCTTTGTAACCTGTATCTTTGCCAACCTCCCCTCCATCCTGTGACTATTCCTCCTGGGAATGCAGCCCAGCAGATCTAAGCCTTATTTTACCCAGCTCCTGTTCAAGATGGAGTCGCTCTGGTTCCAATGGCTCTGACATTCCTGTCTTTGTTATTATTGTGAATACTTTTTTCAAAGTGTAATATATTTATGATATCAGTTATTAAGTAGCCCTGACACTGAGATAAACCTTGTTAGCATCTGCTGCTCACTCTGGATGCCTCCCCTAGTCAGACAGCCTTTATGACTCCCATCCTATTCTACTTTTCTATTGTCCTGCAACACATCAAGGAATCCAAAGAGATCCTAGAGATAACCCATCCTCAATCAAAACATTTTCCTCTCCCTTTTTCCTTCTCTTTTCTGTCTTTCTTTCTTTCTTCTTCTTCTTCTTCTTCTTCTTATTATTATTATTATTATTATTATTATTAGAGACAGGGTCTCACTCTGTCACCCTGGCCAAAGTGCAGTGGTACAATCTCAACTCACTGCAGCCTCGACCTCTTGGGCTCAAGTGATCCTCCCACCTCTGCCTCCCAAGTAGCTGGGACTACAGGTGTGCACCACCACATCTGGATAACTTTTTTGTATTTACAGAGACAAGGTTTTGCCATGTTGCCCAGGCTATTCTTGAACTCCTGGGCTCAAGTGATCCACACACCTCGGATTCCCAAAGTGCTGGGACTATAGGCATGAGCCACCACACCCAGACTCCTCTTTTCAAAGGTTGTCCTAAAATGTTCTCAGAAATAAAACAGCTATCAATAGCTGCAGTCTTAACCCCCATTTCTTGCAGCTGGAAGGTACCAGAATATGCCATCCCAAAATATGCCTCATTGGTGTGTGCGGATTATATTGAGCCAAAGGCAACTGAGAACCAACAGAGGAAGCAAAGGCCCTTTACCTTCTCCCAATTGCCTGAAAACAGAGTATACATTTCTCCCTTTTGTAACAAAAGTTTCCATTTATAAAGGACATTTTTATCTCTAAAGGTGTCTCTGTATCAGGAAGAGAGTTTCTTCCTATTACCTGGAAACGACACTTATCTGCATAGCAAGACAGCACTAATTTACCATAAATTTCCTCTCCTTACCTTCCAGAATTCCTCCACCCACCCCTCCAAAGCCCCATATTCTCTTTTTAAGCCTAAAATGGTATAGAAACCTCAGTCATCTGACCACTTCCTTAAGTGTCAATTTTTGTGAAACTCCCATGCACACATATATAATTAAACCTTTTTTCTCTTGTTGATACGCCGTTTGTCAGTTTAATTTCCTGGGTCCCGGCCAGAGAACCTAGGAGAGCAGAGGGAAATGGTTTGTTCTTCCCCTACACTGCCGTAAGATATTAACAGGAAGTAAAGGCATATTATCAAACCCTCATGATACAGGATTTTTGTTCTTGGTCACTTTGCAAGCCAGGGATCCCCAACTGGCAATGCTCCAGCTCATCTGTGTTATAGCTTGTACCCGTGTTCGGCAGTTCCCGAGCTCTTGTACTGTGCTTGAGAAAAATGAGGATATGCTGGACATTGAAGGGTAAGGAGGGCGGAGAAGAATTTTGAGTGATGGAGCAGCTGTCAGTGGAGAGGGGACGCGGGGGTGGTCCCCCACCCCCACAGTTGGGTAGTTCTCCTCATGTGGCTGGGCCCAGAGCTTTTTATGGACTCAGAATAGGGGAGTGCATGCTTATTTGTTTGTGACTATGCAAAAAAGGTAAAAGCAAAGACATCACTCAAAGGTGGGCATGACAGTGTAGAAAATCAATTAGGAAAGGGTAGGCATATGTAAAATAGGTGAAGGGTGGGGATTAATCAGAGGAAAGTGTGCCAAACGGGAAGACAAGTTCTCAGTCCAGTTTGAGGATTGAACTTGTGCTTGGCTTTCAGGCTTTAAACTGTCTTCAGCTTGGAGGTGAGGTTTCACTGGGACCTGCCCCTATCTGGCTAGGCATTTGACTGCCTCCTGCCATTATCACTCATATGGAATTATTTTCTTAAATGTTTAAATGTTTTTCACTTCTACTTGGCAGCTTTTCCTTTGTCTGGTGTTTCTTGTTTTAGTAGTTCTTTCAAAACAAATTGATTGTGATCAACTTTTGGAAACATTGAGGGAAAAGTGGGGCACATCTTCATCTATGGTCCTTATGATACTGTTTATGTAAGGACTTCATGGAAACTGAAAAACAAAGATATTTATCATGAATTTAGATATAAAAGTTCATCAAAACTTTTTCCTAATGAGTACAGTACTTCTGAAAAATATTCTCCATTATTCGAACAAGCTTGTACTGGGCATACACTGTTCTCAGGGCTGCCAGTATAAACTGTAGGGGAGATAAACATTCTCTGACTTTCTACCCATCTTAGTTTCATGGGCTAGGGACTGCCAATTAGACAGACAAAAGATAGATTAGCAAGAGAAAAACAAACAGAAATTTATTAATGAGTGCATTGCCCATACACACAGGAGTACTCAGTAATGAATAGGTCAAACGGATCGCTAGAACCTGGGTTTATATTTTACCACCTTAACAAAAGAACAAGAATTTTGTGGAGAAGTAACAACACAACGGGAAGGGGCCTTCAGTTGTAGGGCCAGCACATTGTGGAAAGGTAAATCAATGGAGGAAAATAAGGGAAGACAAGGGCTATTAGTACAGTTCATTCTGTAGATTCCTCTCTCACGCAGATTCTCCTGGCTGGGGAGGGTCTCTAGAGAATTACCTCTGGCCATTAAGAGTTATCCTGCACTTCCTGGTAGAGAGCGGGAGGTCAAAGAGTTTTTCTTGCGTCTGTTCTTTTTAATTGCTTTCAGCTCAAAATAATCCTACTTCAAAGTGGCATATTTTGGGGTGACATATTCTGAAGCAAGGGAGAAAAACATAATCCCTGACACACAGTGTAAAGTACAATGAAATAATTCATATTCAAAAGGAATACGGTCCCTTTGATAATCAGACTTGGGTTTCCACCAGAAACTGATACAGCCATTATAATGTCAAGAACTGGTTGCCTGGACTTACAGGACATGACTCTGTGAACACTCAGGCAAGAAATTTCAGATTCTCTGAAAAGGTGACTACCACAATGTTCCATTTAGAGTTCGACCATTTGCAGATGTACATGACTGACTTCTGTGCACTCTCAATTTTTGCAAATACATGAAGAACCACCCCCCACTGAGTTTTTCCTCTGTAGAGTGTGAAGGTAAACCCTCACCCCAAAATATGGTTCCCTGATATCACAAGTATTTTGAATTAAAGGCCCTTAGAGATCAACAAACACTGGAAGAGGCTTTTCTCCCATCTATATAAAGGCCAGATGAACCTACCATAAAGAGCTTTTTTTTTTTTTACTTCTCCTCCCGTTATCTCATTATCTATTGCAGAAAAGATTAAGAATGAAAAAACACCTGAACTGACTCCTTAAGCTATTACCTGTCTCTTGGGTTTATTCAGCTTCCAAAAGGAACCATTTACAGGTTAATCTCCATTGCCCAATCCATTCATTCTTCCTGGTAATCATGTGTTGCCCCTCAACAGTTACGTATATTCCCATCCACCCGTCCCCTGAAATGGGGCCATATACATATGTGGACTCCATTGGGATATCGGGCAGTCACCCTGTGAATCTCCCCTGTGCACATTAATAAACTGGTGAGCCATTTTCTCAATTAATCTTCCCTTTGTCAATTGATTTTTCAGGGAACCTTAAGAGGACAAAGGGGAAATTTTCTCTTATCCCCTGCAAGTGGAATGGGTGAATATTCAGAGCCAGCTAACTTAATGAAAAATCTCACAGAAAACATGACTGGCTGAAGCCTAAAGCAAAATAAAATCTTCAAGGGGTCTCAGAGCTACAGAAAGTAGTAGGAACACGGTGATCTCTCTCTCCTGACAAGCATATGGCCTCATCATTTTTCTGTGAGGATGTCAGAAGAGGCTCCCTGATGATTTGATCAGCACTTGTTGTCGGGCACCATGTTCAACTGAGTGTTTCTGATGAATTAATACCTTAATAAAGTTAATGTAAGGATGGCATTAATAAAAGGGTGCTCTTGCCGGGCGCGGTGGCTCACGCCCATGATCCCAGGTGGGTGGATCATCTGAGGTCAGAAGTTGGAGACCAGCCTGGCCAATGTGATGAAACCCTGTCTCTACTGAAAACACAAAAATTAGCCAACAATTGTGGTGGGCACCTGTAATCCCAGCTCGGGAGGCTGAGGTAGGAGAAATCGCTTGAACCTGGGAAGCAGAGGTTGCAGTGAACTGAGATTGCGCCATTGCACTCCAGGCTGCGCGACAAAAGTGAAACTCCGTCTCAAATAAATGAAAATTAAAAAAGAATTAAAAGGGTGCTCTTACCTAAAGGCAAATCTCATTAGCATACACAGAAATAAAAAATAGTTCTATATGGTCAAGAGATGTTTATATTTGTCTGTTATCTGTATAATTGTTGACCTGCTTAGACATAAATTTCCCCTTCATCTAGGTGTATTAAAATTGTAAAGAAAAATTTATCTTGCAGATTTCCATTGAAATGGAGAGAAAAACCTTTATTTCTCTACTCTCCTAAATTCTCTGACTGGACCTGCAAATCAAACTGACAGACTAACAAAAGAAAAACAAAGTTTTATTTACATACATATGTATGGGTGTTTCACAAAGAAATGAGACTCAAGGAGGTGGTCAGATAATTGAGGCTTATGTACACTTTGGGCCAAACAAAGGAAAAGAGGTTTGGGGCTTCTGCATGAGGAAAGGCAAGTTATGGTAAGGAAAAGGAGGGAATGCAGATAGATGCAGCCTGTCTTGCTATGCAGGTGAGAGTCTGAGGTGGAAAGAGTTGTCGCTGTGGCCACATGCAGTGGCTATGCCAGTAATCCAGCCTTTGGGAGGCCAAGGCGGGAGGACTACTTGAGCCTAGGAGTACAAGACCAGCCTGGATAACAGTGAGAAACTGTCGCTACAAAAAAGAAAAAAATTAGCCAGATGTGGTGGTGGTGGTGTGTGCCTGTAGTCCCAGCTACTCAGGAGGCTAAGGCAGGAAGACCACCAGAGACCAGGAATTGAAAGTTACAGTGAGCTAGGAGGGTGCCACTGCTCTCCACTCTCTAGTAACAGAAGAAGATTTTCTCACTAAAAATAAAAAGATAAATAAATAAATAAATAAAAATTATTTGGTCAAGCACAGTGACTCATGACTGTAATTCCACTACTTTAGGAGGTTGAGGCAGGAGGATTACTTGAGCCTAGGAATTTGAGACCAGCCTGGGCAACATAAGCAGATTCTGTCTCTACAAAAATAAAAATTTAAAAAATAAACCAGGCGTGGTGATGTGCTCCTGTAGTCTCAGCTACCCCAGAGGCTGAGGTGGAAGGATAACTTGATCCCAGGAGGCCAAAGCTACAGTGAGCTGAGATCCCACCACTACACTCCAGACTGGGCAACAGAGTGAGACCCTGTCTTTAAGAAAAAGGAGGGGGGGTCGGGTGTGGTGGCTCACGGCCTGTAATCCCAGTACTTTGGGAGGCCGAGGTGGGTGGATCACAAGGTCAGGAGATCGAGACCATCCTGGCTAACACCCCGTCTCTACTAAAAATACAAAAAATTAGCCAGGCGTGGTGGTGGGCTCCTGTAGTCCCAGCTACTCGGGAGGCTGAGGCAGGAGCACGGCGTGAACCTAGGAGGCGGAGCTTGCAGTGAGCCGAGATGGTGCCGCTCACTCCAGCCTGGGCAACAGAGCAAAACTCCATCTCAAAAAAAAAAAAAGAAAGAAAGAAAGACAAAGGAGGGGGATTGTCTCTCTCTAGGAGTAGCTGTCTTCCAGGTACAGAGGCCCCTTTCCCAATGGAAATTACCTTCATAAGTGTAAATCTTCTTTATAAAAGGCGCGGGGGGGTGGGGGGTGGTATTTTTCACACAGACAGGGAAGGTAAAGAGCTTTTCCTTCATTCACTGGCTCTGAATTACTTAGTCAAAAAAATCCCTATGCCTAATGAGAGGTGACAGCATGCTGGCAGCCCTCCCTGGCTCTCCGGCGCCTCCTCAGCCTCAGTGCCCACTCTGGTCGCGTTTGAGTAGCTCTTCAGCCCACCGCTGCACTGTGGGAGCCCCTCTCTGGGCTAGCTGAGGCTGGAGCCAGCTCCCTCTGCTTGCCGGGGGAGGTATGGAGGGAGAGGTGCAGGTGTCAACGGAGGCTGCGCAAGGCACTCACGGGCCAGCGCAAGTTCCAGCGCCACCTCCAGCTGGGCGCGGGCTCCATGGGCTGCACTCAGAGCGGCAGCCAGCACCGCTGGCCCCTGGTGGTAAGGGGCTTAGCACCTGGTCCAGCAACTGTGGAGGGTGCGCTGTGGAGGGTGCCACAGCAGTGCTGGCCCGCCCGCACCACGCTCAAATTCTCACCTGGCCTCAGCCGCCTCCCTGTGGGGCAGGGCTTGGGACCTGCAGCCCACCATGCCTGAGCTCCCCACCTCCATGAGCTCTCACAAGGCCTGAGCCTCCCCGACGAGCACTGCCCCCTGCTCTGCGGTGCCCAGTCCCATCAACCACCCAAGGGCTGAGGAGAGCAGGCAGACCACACGACTGGAGGGCAGCTCCACCCACGCCCCGGACCGAGATCCACTAGGCAAAGCCAGCTGGGTTCCTGAGTCAGGTGGGCACTTGGAGAACTTTTATGTCTAGCTGAAGGATTATAAATGCACCAATCAGCACTCTGTATCTAGCTCAAGGTTTGTGAATGCACCAATCAGTGCTCTGTATCTAGCTAATCTAGTGGGGACTTGGAGAACTTTTGCGTCTAGCTGAAGGATTGTAAATGCACCAATCAGCACTCTGTCAAAACGGACCAATCAGCAGGATGTGAGTGGGGCCAGATCAGGAAATAAAAGCAGGCTGCCCGAGCCAGCAGCGGCAACGCGGTTGGTTCCACTTTCAAGGTGCGGCAGGATTGTTCTTTTACTCTTTGCAATATATGTTGTTGCTGCTTAGTTTTTGGATCCATACTGCCTTTGTGAGTTGCAGCACTCCCTGCGAAGGTCTGCAGCTCGTTCCTGAAGTAGCGAGACCTGGAACCCAGTGGGAGGAGTGAAAAACGTCAGACGCGCAGTGTTAAAAAGCTGTAACACTCGCCGCTGCGGTCCGCGGCTTCGTTCTTGAAGTCAGCGAGACCAGGAACCCCCGGATTCCGGACACACTAAGCAGCATATTTTGGGGTGGCATATTTTGGTACCTTTCTCCTTTCTCCCTTTCTGAGCCCCATGTCCCTTTGGGCAACAGCTCTTGACCATTAGGATCTGCTCTTGGTTCTTTATTTGAGACCAATCAGTTGTTTGCTATTATGAATGTTTTATGGTGAACCTGTTCTCTAATTATGGAATGAAAGACAAGAAATTATGAATGTTAACAGGCAGCCTTGTCTTGGTACCACTGAGTTTCTACACAGAATCTTGCTGAGATCCAATTCATTCATTTGGTAAAAATCAATTATCTTAACACTCCGTAAGTATTGCTAGTATCTGCTAAGTCTAACTTAGGTTTTATTTATGAGTTTGAATGGATGTAATTCACCTCAACATGTCCTAGAATTTCAATTTTTCTGCGTGACAACAGAGAGAGAAAGATAAAATTTATTCTTTATTGCATTAAGTCTGGTGGAATATCATTGGAAAGTCATTCTTCCAGAAATATTTATTGAAGATTCTCGATATGCCAAAATTTTTAGGCATGGAGGCTAGAAAGGCTGCATGAGGGACTACAAAATCTTGAGAAAGTTGTTTCATTGGGAAATGAACCATGGGGCCATGTTAATTAGCTCAGATGACGTTCTTTAATGGTAGAGTCAGTGGTGATAAAAAGCAAAAGATTGGAAAATGTAAACACAGCCTTTAAAATCTAATTCCATGTCTGTGCTTTGGGACTGTTTTTCATTAGGCTCTCTCTAGGGGAAGTCTTATTAATAAGTCTTTACCAAGTACATTGTAAGGGGCCACATTTTCTACATTTGCATTAGGAGATTGAAAGGTTTATAACTTTTAAAGATCAAATTACTTCTATGCATTTTATGTGCCCCAATTTCAAGTGTAAAGGGCACATATAAAACCTTGAAGAGGGATAGATGGTCACTGGACTTTACCTAATGCTTAGAATAGACACACCGATGATCCTAAACATACTTTTAGAGATCTAAAGACAAAAATCAACATTGAAATAGAATTTAAGTGAAACAAGGAAGTTTTTAATTAAATATATATTATATTTGTTTAGTACATATATGTTTAAAATCATCTTGTTTCACTTAAATTCTATTTCTCATATATTCGTGTGTGTGTGTTTATTTTGGTAGAGACAGGGTCTTGTTTTGTTGCCCAGGCTGGTCTTGAACTCCTGGGCTCAAGCGATCCTCTTGCCTCTGCCTCTGAAAGTACTGGGATTACAGGTATGGGTCACTGTGCCTAGCCAGACAGTTTTTAAAAAAGACATTCATCTTCACATTGTGACTATCAGTCTATCCTACTAATAGCTGAAAGGCTCATATAGATTCAGAGTTCAACCACCTCACTCCCCTACCCCGCCAAAAAAATAATAAAAATTAAAAAAGAACAGTGGTCTCTTCTGTTAAAGAAAAACACAAACCTAGGAGAAACCAAGTTTGGAGACAACATATGATCTCTTGCTACTGGAGGCCATGTTTTCATAAGGAAAGATAGCATTGCCACTGCCCTGGGCTCCAGTCATGCAGGTGGCCCTATCTGTAAGTTACTCAGCCTACCTGAAGCAAACTGCTTCTCCCAAAACAGAAGAGTGCCTGGTAACCCAATTACACCTTGCTGTTTTTTTCTCCTCGCACTCTTTTCTTCTGGTTCACATGAGAAGAGGGGATTCTGAATCATAAACTAGCTCTAGGAGATGTGTACTGGCTGTAGTTTTTGGTTAGTGACACATAAACGAAATCTATTTTGATTTGTATTCTCATTCTTAAATTAACTTTCTCAGACATATCAACACTTTTTTTTTTTTTTGGCCAAGGTACAATATGGCAAATATAATTTACTATTTCTTATCAAATTAAGATTGTGATCTATCTCAAGGTCACAATTAAACATGACATGTGCTTTTTAAAGAATAATTTTAGTTACGAATAGATAAATAAGGCCGCCTATAATCCCAGAATTTTGGGAGGCCGAGGCTGGCAGATCACTTGAGGTCAGGAGTTCGAGACTAGCCTGGGCAACATGGTGAAATCCCATCTCTACTGAAAATACAAAAATTAGCCAGGCATGGGTGGCACGTGCCTGTAATTCCAGCTACTCGGGAGGCTGAGGCAGGAGGATCACTTGAACCCGGGAGGTGGAGGTTGCAGTGAACCAAGATGGTGCCACTGCACTCCAGCCTGGGTGACAGAGTAAGCCTCCATCTCAAAAACAAACAAACAAAAAAAGAAATCACAAATATATAAATAAAAGAAACAGAACTAATGAAGCTCAGCTCGTTTCCTAAAAAGTAACAGTGAAACTGGAAAAGGGAATCCCAGATTCACCCCAAGCACTCATTCCCACAGCTGCTGGGAGGGTCAACAGGTTCAATTCTGCTGCCTCCAGCCTCTCTCAGGTGCAGGAGAGGAAAAATAATCTTTCCATCTACCCTTCTAAGTTCTCAGTTGGGAACCCCTTCACAAAAGACAGGTTAATAAGAGAAAAAGCATAGAAATTTAATTAATATAAGTTTTACATGACATGGAAACATCCATGAGAAAATAAAGACACAAAAAAAGGATTCAACTGCGGTGTGTTTATGCTGTTTGATGAAGAGTGGAAAGTCCTGGGGAAATGTGACAGAGCAGAGTATGGGCTAAGAATATGGGCTAAGAGTATGGGCTGAGAGTAGTAAACTGGGGGACACTCAGCAGGGACCGTTTGTTCCGATTCCTCTCAATACTCCTTTGTCTTTGGAGATAAGAATGTTGTCCTCTAGGTCTAGGCAGGCACCTCTCACATGAGGTCTCATCACCTGCTTCAGGACAGAAGGACCGAGACAGGTCGGAGAGACCTTCTTGCCATTTCTCAAATTCCTTCAGCTCAACATATTCAGCATGCCAAGGTGCCGTATTTTGAGGTTGTACTGAATCCCATCAAAGGCATTGATTTCTAGGGCACTCTCCCATAAACTTTCTGCACCCAAATTCAGTCTCCAAGTCTCCAAGACTGCTTTCTAAGAAAACTGTTGTGTGTCTGTGTACATGTAAGTCAGTTAATATAAAAATCAGTGAAGAGCAATGCATCACAACACTGAAACATCTTTCAAATAAGTAAGATTAAGGCAATGAACTTGAAAATGATTCTGTAATTGTCTTACAAAGTACACATCCATGTTATCCTTGCAATTTTATTTTCCATGTAAAATATGTCACATGACTGAAAAGGGTCTCATTAACCTATTAAGAACTAAAAACCACCATTGAGCTCAACCAGGTGCTCTTATTCTCATGGCCTGACATGTCTTCGTCTCCCTCACCACTCTCCTTCTTCCCCAGTAGATTCCAGACGTTCAGTTAACTATGGTATGTGCTCTTTTTCTCAAGGCCAAGTATTTCCAAGTTTTCCCTTATATGATGTCTTATATAAATAAATGTTTAAAGCATATCAATATAAAATTGAGATAATGGAAATATTTACTGTTCCTATCACTTCATCTTTTCAAAGCCAACTTTAACAGCAAACACTATTGGCCTCGCAAGGCAGGAGATCTGAAGACAGATATATTAAATAAATAATTTTGATGTGTACCATGAGCCAAGGTAATAAGATTGTGAACACTCACTGGGAAAAATAACGATCTGATGTAGAAAATGACAGGATATTTGAGAGAATATAGGTATTTTTCTGGACAAAAGTAAACATTAATGTATTTATGAGATGTTTCTCACTGAGAAGTAAACTCTGACCTTTTTTCTCTCTTGCCCAAATTCCTATCTAAGGGGCCTGGGGAGTCACGCCTACAAACCAAAACATCTCATCAGATGGGCTTTATTTCACCCTCTATAATGTGGCTCACTTTCCAACCCGACACTGGCATAACATCACATGAAAGATAAAGAAAGAAATCAAAATATTTTACCCCAAAAATATGTAGGGTTTTTGGCCACATTTTGAAATGGCGCCACAAAGTCTTTTTTGCATCTGTGAAGAATCTCTGTTAACATAACTCTATCTTCCCCTTCCAGGACCTCTCAGTCCTGAAGAGATTAATTGAGAATCTAGCAGTTTCTATTTTTTATTTTTATTTTTATGTTCATGTTTTTTGAGATAGGCTGTCACTCTGTCACTCCACAGGCTGGAGTCCAGTGGAGGGATCTCAGCTCACTGCAACCTCCACATCCTGGGCTCAAGGTTCAAGCCATCGAGAGTCTAGCACCTTTTAAAGGTTTGAATAGGAGACATTCACCATCTGTTGTTTCTAAGGGCAGCCACCTATAAGGTTTCATAAGAACCTCAGTGTCCACAATCCCTTATCTTATCCCAGACACTCCTTTCTATTGACTGTATTATTCTGTTTAGATAATAACTCTTTTAACCAATTGCCAATCAGGAAATCTTTGACTCCATCTACAATCCGGAAGCTCCCTCTTGGAGCTGTTCTGCCTTTTCAGAATAAACCTCATGTGTATTGTGGATGTCTCCTCAAAACATACAAAACCAAGCTGCGGCCCAAACACCTTGGACACACGTTCTCAAGATCTCTTGAGGCCGTGCCTCGGGCCATGGTCACTCATATTTGGCTCAAAATAAACCTCTTCAAATACTGAGTTTGGCTATTTTTGTTGACATTGTAGGGATAAAAAAACTATTACATAATATGTGACTGTACTGACTGAGGTATAATTTACAAAGGACAGAATTCAGATAAATAAGAAGGAGGTTCTAGAGCGGCAGCCTTGTTGACCGACCTTCTTGCTATCTGAAATGTTCGGTTGTGGGAAGTGGAAATGAAGTCTTTTCCTACACACCATAGATGAGGCTAACAGCGGGCAACCACTGGCCATATACTACATGCAGATGGATGGCAGAGACAGCCAGGACCTGGACAACCTTGGTACCCCAGAAAGAGACCACCACCTGTGAAGTATATGTACCCAAAAGACAAAAATTATCTGAATCTAATCAAGGACTTAAATCTAATAACTGGTTTCAAAAAATACCAGTGAGAGCTGGGTGCAGTGGCCCATGTCTGTAGTCTCAGCTACTCAGGAAGCTGAGGTGGGAAGATGGCTACGATCACACCTGTGTACAATCACTACACTCCCGCCTGGGCAACATAGTGAGAGCTCATCTGGTAAAAAATACACATGTAGGTGATAAAGGAAAATGAGGCCATGGGGACATAATCAACAAAATCTAGAATTGGAAATTTCTAGATGTAAATTATTAGGTTTCTTCAACAAATAGCAAGGAAAAAAGAAGATGGAGGGAAATCAGATTAAAGCAAGTTGATACATATAAAGCAAATGTGATATGTGGTCCTTGTTTAGATCCCAATGCAAACAAACTAAATATAAAACAAACATTTTTGAGAATTGAGAAAATTTGCACACTCACCAGATATTTGATTATATTAACATTATTGTTGATTTTAGGGATATTAATAATATTGTGTTTACATTAAAGAAAGAATCCTTATGTTTTAGGAGTATATGTTGGAGTGTTTCTGGATGAAATGATATGATGTCTGGAATTTCCTTTAAATTATTTGGGAGGTAGGAGGATGGGTGGAGAAAGAAACAGATGAAATAAGAGTGGACAAATGGCAGTGATTGTTGAAGGTGGGTGATGGCTGTGAAGGGTGGGTGAACTGAAGAAAATGACAGAGGTGATTTTTTTTTTTTTTTTTTTGAGACAGAGTCTCGCTCTGTCACCCAGGCTGGAGTGTAGTGGCGTGATCTCAGCTCACTGCAACCTCTGCCTCTGGAGTTCAAGTGATTCTCTTGCCTCAGCCTCCCAAGTAGTTGGGACTACAAGCGTGTGCCACCATGCCCAGCTAATTTTTGTATTTTTAGTAGAGGTGGGTTTCACCATGTTGGCCAGGGGATGGTCTTGATCTCTTGACCTCATGATCTGCCCACCTTGGCCTCCCAAAGTGCTGGGATTACAGGTGTGAGCCACTACACCTGGCCTGATGGAGGTGGTTTTAATCCATTTAGAGGTTTATTTTGCCAAGGTTAAGGAAGCATCTGGCAAACAGAGACACAAGCCACTGTAGGATCTGTGGCCCACCCTTTTTTTGAAGAGGATTTTAAGAGCTTCAATATTAAAAGGGGAAAAGCAGGCAGGAGGGTAAAAGAGGGAAAAGGAGAGGGAGGGCTGGTCACATTCTTTTGAATCCACATGAAAAGGAGTGGGCAGATGAACAATCAATTATGTATTCATCTCCTGCTCAGTACATTTGTACTTTACATAAGATAAGGTAAACATCAGTAGAGAAAGCAATTAAATATGCATTCATCTCAGGGTGGGCTGGGGGACAATTTCTAGGCTCCTCTTGTTCAATATTCTTGAAGATAAACTGTTAATTTCCATGGTTAGAGTGGGGAGGCCCCTGTGGAAACATGTGGACTTCTACCGGTAGCTATTAGTTTATGAACAAAAGGAAAGGCAGGGTTTTTTTCATGACTCAGCTTTCAAGCTTAACTTTCCCATTTTGGCATACCGAATTTGGGCTCCCAAGATGTCTTCCTTTCATAGGAGAAAAAGTAATTTCTTTTCTCAGTCCTTGTAAGTTCGTAACTGGGACAGATTTCTGTTAACAGAAGACAGATTAACAAGAGAGAAAAGAAAAAAGCATTTTTATTTACATGTGTGTGCCTATCCCATAGGGAGAAAGCTGAGTTCAAAAGTACCTCTCAGAAAGGTGGCTTAGGGTCCTGGCTTACATAGCACATCTAGCAAAGAACAATGTATTCAGAAGTGACAGGACAAAGGACGAAGCAGCTCCAGGCTCCCAAAAGTGGAACAACTACGGAAAGGTTGTAAAGCTGCTCCCAGACTCCTCCGGCCCTGCTGGCACCAGCCACTGCACTGATAAGTGAGCCACTGTTTACATCTCTGTCTTCAGGCAGATAGGGGAGGCAGAAGCTTCTCTGCATCTTTTCACAGCAATTTTTATGGCCTGCCTTAGGTAAGAAAGGGCAGCTCAGACAGCCCTTTCCTGTAACTATACTTTCCACTTGCCAAAGAAGCATATTTCGGGGTGAAATGTTCTGGGGTTCTTCAGATGTATGGGAGTTCATAAGATTATTTTCTCTTCTGCTGTGTCTAAAATTCCACAATGAAGAAGTTAAAAAATCTCTACTGTAATTAAAAGTAAACTGAAAAATATTACTGTTTTAGTGAATTAACTATTTGAAGTTTTCACATAAAAATGCAAGTTTTTAGAATCTATGCATCTGAAGGATATTTTTTAAAATCTAAAAATTGAATATAATTAATATGCAAATTATGTTCTTTTCTAACCTAGGATGCTACTTATTAAAAACCTAAATTATGGCTTTAAAGAAAATAATAGAGCTTTTTAGTTCACCTTAATTATATATTTTATAGTTTTGTTTTCTGTTTTGTTTTCTGTTTTGTTTTGTTTTGTTTTTGACAGGGTCTTGCTCTGTCTGGAGTGCAGTGGTGCAATCATGGCTCTCTGCAGCCTCGACCTCCTGGGCTCAAGAGTTCTCCCTCAAGTAGCTAGAACTTGGCCCTCAAGTAGCTACAGCTACAGGTGCTCGCCACCACGCCTGGCTAGTTTTTGTGGCTTTTTTTTTTTTTTTGGTAGAGATGTGGTTTTGCCATGTTGTCCATGCTTTAATTATATATTATACAGGGAATATCAAAGACACTATCAGTGTAAACATGCTAGAAGTCAATATAAGCCACTTCAAACAAGCAATGTACCTACGTGACCTACAGGAGAGCTTTTCAATCTAAGTTGTGAGGCTTGGTCAGAGTTGTGCCTGAAATTATTGAATTTTGTTTCATTTCTTACACACTATTATTGCATTAGTAAATTTGTTATGCACTATTATAGCATTATAATTCTTATGAAATAAAATATACTCTGTATGTTAAAACAGATGCTGAGTTCTACAGAAACTCTTCAACTTATATTACCCCAGCAAAATATCAGCAATAATGGCTAACAAGTATGGAGTACTTTCTGTAGTGTCTAATATATTACTGTGTCACATTAGTGGAGTGGTATTATTAGTGCTTCTCTTTCTTCTCAGGCTGAGGAACCAACAGATGAGAGGGTTCAGGAAGGAACCACTAGGTTCCAGAAGTGCTGAGGTGGGATTTGCGCTCTGACCCTCTCACTCCAGATCCTGCCTTAATCATCATTCCAAAGACTGTCCTTATGACGATAACAATTAGTTGAACTCACTTTCTAGAATCCAATATCACAGTGGTTCTCCAAATTAGTACATTGTATCATGAAGTAAATTTGCGTTATTTATTACTGTTTTACTTTCATCCACCAGTAGAGGGAGCACAAATTCACCTGTAATTGAGTTCAGATCCCAAAAACAGATTCAGGGAATGATAGGATCAGGCAGGAGTTTAAATCTTGTATTTTTATGTGTTAAGGAATCCGAGGTGGCAAAGGTTGAGTGAGTTAATGCAGTTACATAGTGGCCAATTGTGGGGCCAGATGAACAATTCGCATCCCCTGGCTTCCAGAACAGGCTGTTTTACCACCGGCCAGGCTGGTCCTTTCTGGGGATATCAGATTTCTTTCCTAGCCCACTGGGTGGTCATGTGGAATGTTTCAGAAAGCCAAGCTCAGTTTCCTTCAAGAAAAGTTAGTGAGCACTAGATTAAGATAAATTTGTATTTGGCTGTGGTGAAACAGCTGATGATATATTCCCTAAAATGAACATTAATTTAGCAAATTAATATACTGCACAAATAAGTATACAAAAGCAAAATCAACAGGTAAATGAAGACAAAATTCCTCTCTGGGTCTTTCAAAAACACAATATTAGTTGAGAACGAATTGACTGTTTACAAGTGGAGGTGAGAAGGGTGTATTCCTAGATGTCTGCCTGAGACCATTGGACAAAGGGATGAGTTCCAGTTAAATTTTGGAAAAAGAAAAAAGGGGGAAACAACAGGGCACAGTGGCTCACACCTGTAATCCCAGCCCTTTGGGAGACCGGGACGGGCAGATGGCTTGAGGTCAGGAGTTTGAGACCAGCCTGGCCAACATGGCAAAAACCCCGTCTCTACTAAAAATACAAAAATTAGCCAGACATGGGCGGCTGTAGTCCCAGCTACTCGGGAGGCTGAGGCAGGAGAATTGCTCGAACCCAGGAGGCGGAGTTTGCAGTGAGCCAAGATCGTGCCACTGCACTCCAGCCTGGGCGACAGTGAGACTCCATCTCAAAAAAAAAAAAAAGGTTAGGTGTTGCGGTTCTTGTAGAAAGGAATCAGAATGTAAGGCACCAGTGTAAGGTTGGAGAGCTGTTATATTACGGAGCTAGGGTTCTGACCTACCTGGCTTAACAAAGAGGGTTTAATAAAGACAAGGAATCTTCGAGCCCAAATACAAGCAAAGCCAGCTGATAAAAGATCTGCTTTCAGATCTTAATCCTCGAGGAAGGGAAATGTTTAAAATTTTCCTAAAATCAAAATTGACAAGACAAATCCAAAGAAAACCCTGTGTTATCCAATGTGGCCTCGAGGTCCAAACGCATCCCCTGAACAGAAAATTCTGTCTTATCCATTGTGGCCTCGAGGTCCAAACGCATCCCCTGAACCTGGTGCATTCGCCTTTGGGTACATTCAGTAAAGGAGTCACAGTCTCAGAATATATAGGGTGCTATTTTTGTTGGGAGCAGGGGTGGAGAAGTTGCCTCGAAATATATGCAGATTAAAAATGTATATATTTCAAATGTATTTAACAAAATTTATAACTAGGTAAATATTCCCTTCTATCTGGAAAAGAAAATATAGAAATTATCCACAAAGAATTTAGAGCTTCATCTGTTTTTAGAGGAAGAAGCTGTTAGCATGCTGTGTTCAGAATAAATACATTCAATTAAGTTAATAAATTAATCATGTAATCTTTGATTAAGATTATCGCCAATGAAATATAACTACACAAATAGTGTAGTTGATGAAGGGAAATGTTCAACTATAGCTTTGCTTATTGCAATGAAAAGGATGATCTGGATACCCTCCTGGAAACCTTGTGAAACCTGTGCCTATCCTCTTCATGCAAGTCCCTCTCCCCGCCCCCAACTGGGGAAGTCAATGATTTACCAAACACAGCACGCAGCTGGTCCATGGCAAAGGCAGCAGGAACCCAGCACTATCTGCCTAAGATGGTCACCTGCTTATGGGTGGCCATGGTCCACAAGTCACAAGTCACCAGTAGCTTCGGCACATGGGTCTATCTTCTGGAATGACCAGGCATCCCTACGTAGGCCAGAGTCTTCCTGCATAGGCCCAGGGCCCTGAGGCCGCACAGATGCCCGAGGTCCAGTCTGCAGATATGTTGGGATCAAGGCACTGCGTGTGCTTCTGCTAAGTCAGTGCTTCCCATGCTGTTGGCAGGCACCAAGATCACTTAGAGAGCCTGTAATTCCTCAGGAAATGACCTTCAAGCCTCTCACAAAAAGTATTAAAGAACTGAAACCAGATCACCACACCAGATGCCCAACCAGATGCCCAACCCCTCATTCACCATGATCGATTCCTTGCCCCTCCCAAGTTCCTGCTGTTTTCTTTTTCTTTTCTTTTCTTTTCTTTT
>NW_012102221.1:2328683-2331041 GCF_000951045.1 Mandrillus leucophaeus | reverse complement strand
TGGCCCCCTAGTGAAATCTAAAATTGCAATACTCTTTTTTCTCACAGCTTTCTCATGCCATTAATTCTCTCTTCTACTTCTCTAAAAACTTTAGTCTACTCCACTGTTCCTAACATTTTAGTTTTTGTCTAACTACACTGTCTTGCCTACCCCATATTTGAACCACTTTTTTGCTACTGCCTCCAGCCCCTGTTGCCCTAACAGACCCCCCAGTCTTCTCAGACCCACACAGTGGAGATGAAGCCTGTAGTCACTGCCTGTGCTGCGCGAAGCAGGCCAGGAGCCCACAGTTGTCCTTAAAGCCCTCGTGTTTGTGGTGTTCACCTTAGACAGGCCTTCGCCCCTGACCTCATTTATCTGTTCTTGCTCAGCTTCTGTAGGGGAGAAGAAGTAATATCTTCTCTTAACCCGCTGCAACATGGATGACTGAGACCCCAGAACAAAAGACCAATTAGCAAAAGAAAATCATGCAAATTTATTTCATCAAAGTTTTACATAACCCAGGAGCCTTCAGAAACGAAGGCCCAAAGAAACAGGGAAAACTGTATTTTTATGCTTAGGATTGATGAAGAGTGGACAGTCCTGTAGAAGGATGGTTGGACAAAGGGAATGTGAGCTAATGAGAATCACCTGGGGAGAACTTGGCAAGGCCAATTTGTTCAGATTGTGCTTGGCATCTCTGGGTCTTCATTCCTTTTCTCTAGGTATAGGGAGGAGGAACCGCTGGAATGAGGGTCTAATGACCTATTTTAGAGGAAGGTCAAATAATTATTTTAGGACCTGCTTTGGAGGAGAACAGTGGGAGAAGGTCAGAGAGATCTCCCTGCTTTTGCCCCACGCTCCTCTTCCCCTCTTTCATCTCCAAGGGTCCCTGCCCTTGTTCACCCTCCTGTGCTCTCGCAGTCCTCCACGATCAGACTCAACCCATTAAGCCTTTTTCTCCTCTCTTCTGGCTTGTTCTCCCCAGGGATCCCCGTAAACCTTTCTTAATAAATCCTTCTTTCTCCATCCTATGTCTACCTCTACTTCCAACCATTTTTTCTCCTTATTTAATTCACCGTCTTTACTTACATGCTTATTTTATGCATTAATTATTACAAAATTATATTTTCAGCCCCCATATTTTCCTGAAGCTCTTTTGCAACTGTTGTAAATAATCTTCTAGCAGCCAAACCCCTTTTTCGTTCCCTCATTATGGAGGGTTTATACTTACTAAGCAGTCCCCACTTTCACCACTGAGCTGGCATTGGCGATACGACAATGAACAAGATACAAACGGCCTTTGCCCTTATGGAGCACACAGTCTGCGGTAAAGAAAGCAACAAGACAATCAATTACAGAGCAGCCTGGGTAGCATAGGGAGACCTCATCGCTGCCAAAAAAAAAAAAAACACCAAAAAAATTAGCCAGGCATGGTGGCGCATGCCTGCAGTGCAGCTATTTGGGAAGCTGAAACAGAAGGATCATTTGAGTGGGGGAGTTTGAGGTTGCAGTGAGCCATAATCACGCTACTGCACTCCAGCCTGGGCAACAGAGTGAGACCTTGTCTATAAAATAATAATAATAATAATAATAATAATAAATTAAATTACAGCATAACAAATGCCAGGATGGAGAAATAAAGGGAAACTGTGGGTGCAGAGGAGGGAGGTCTTTAAGGCAGATCAACTCTCTTTGGCATTTAGTTGTTAATACTGTTCTCCCATGTGGCTTGTAGGACCCACACTGTCCTGAGACTTCCACCACTCCTACTTGGTTTTATTTTTTTTCGCTACTCCATTTCCCCAACTATCTTTAAAATGTTCATGTTCCACAGGACTTTGTCATTTACACACTCTTCCCTTCTCTTTCTAGAGGCTTCCTTGAGCATGTTCACTGCTTGAAAACCTGATGAAACTGACATCCATCTCTAGCCTGGAGATGTTCTCTTGCACACTCACCTATATGATGGGCTCCTCAAACTCAAAAGGTTCGAGAACTGAGCTCATTATGTTTCCTCCCAGTCCTTCTCCTATTATGTTTCCTACTCTAGTTAATGAAATTTTCACCTCCCTATTTGGAGCAAGTCAAAAAACTGAGAGTCAACCTATATTTCTCACTTTTACTTATTCTCCACCTTCACTGGAGGCTGTACCACTTACGAGCACATACTCTAAAGCCAGATGGTGTGGATTGAATCACAATTCTACCATTTGCTAGAAGAGTGCCTTAGGTAAATTACTGCATAGCTCTGTGACTCTGTTTCCTCATCTGGGAAGTGCATTATTAAGAATCTGGCTGGCCTTTGTCCCCAGGTTTTGGGAAGTCACTTCTAAACCCTTGGCATTTCCCATGCTCTAGGAGTGTCTTTGTAATTCA
>NW_012102221.1:2322784-2328445 GCF_000951045.1 Mandrillus leucophaeus | reverse complement strand
ACTCAGGGGAACTTCCCTGGTTGGCAGTTTCCTCTGTGCCAATGCACAGTGGTGGTCCACACACTGATGTGCTGGAAGGGTAGCATGTCCTGAGGACAAGGGCAGCTCCGCAGCTGGAACCCGCGTAGGTCCCTTTCTGTGCATCTCTCCCTTTTGCTGCTTCTGAAGTACATCCTTTTACTGCAATAAAACTGTCACCGTAGGTATAATGCCTTCCTGAGTTCTGTGAGATGTTCCAGAAAACTGTTGAACCTCAGGGAGTCTGTAGGGACCCCTGAATTGGTAGCCAGCTGGTTAGAAGTTAGGGGGGTTCTGGAGGCCCCCAAACTTGCAGCTGGTGTCTGCCATGAAGGCAGTCTTGTAAAGAACCGTGCCCTTAACCTGCGGTTTGGCCTAGCTCCGGATAGGGAATTGATGACAATAACTCCTAATCCGTATGGTTACTGTGAGAATTAAATGAGCTAATAAGATAAAGCCTTTGAATAGTAACTGTCGTAAGTAACAAATGAAAATCACCTATTTTTATTTTTATTTGTTTATTTTTGTAGACAGGATCTTGCTCTGTTGCCCAGGCTGGAATGCAGTGGCACAATCGATCATTGCTCACTGCAGCCTCAACCTCCTGGGCTCAAGTGATCCTCCCACTTCAGCCTCCGAAGGAGCTAGGACTACAGGGGCACACTGTCATGCCCAACTAACCTTTTAAAATTATATTTTGTAGAGATGAGGTCTCACTCTGTTGCAGGCTGGCCTTGAGCTCCTGACCTCAAGCGATCCTCTTCAGCTTCCCAAAGTGCTGGGGTTGACGTTACCTATCTTTAGAATTGTTGCCTCGCATTAGTGTGAACAGAGCCCATACACATGAGGAGTCTGCATTCCCAGGGTCTTCCCAATGGGCCTCCACTGGGTGCCCATAGAGAAGAATGGTACATGGCAGAAAAGCAGAGAGAGAGAGCTTCATGTGGCAGCACACAGACAGAGATCCCCACCTCCTTTCTGGGCCTTTCTTTCATACAACACAAAAGCATGAGGCTACTGTGGGTGGGCAGGTAATCCTTTTGTCCCCCAAGGTTTGCAAAATTTGTTTGTTTGTGGTAGGGTAGTTAAAAGCAAAAGCCATCTGCCCCTGGATCATGCCCCATATAAAAGAGAGGTCTGCTACCATTGGGCGAGGAGCAGGAAGCTTTCTCCAAAAGACCCCCACAGATACAAGCAGAGTTTGACTATGAGACAAAGGCAGAAATACTGAGAAAATCCCGTATGTGAGGTCCAGGCTAACAGGAATAGCCTAAGATTGAGGCTAGACCAGGAGAATAAAAAAATGCCCCTTCCACACCTCAAGTCTTTCATGGGGAAATAATCGAATGAAAAGAGAGGCATCTTTTGTAGTGCAGGCATTCAGGGTCTGCCGAAAGATGAAGGTGAAACACTAACATTGAGAAAATCTCTCCAGCACACCAGGTTCTTCACTAGTACCAGGTGTCAGAGCCCACGACTGGAAGAACTTAAAAGTTTGAACTAACTGTGATTATACCAGCAACAAAACCCAAACTCAACTCAATAACTCAACTTATTACTATTGTTCCTCTACACACAATGTCTGATGGTTAATTTAAAAAATACATATATAGATATGAGGTAAAAACCAAGAAAACATCCAACTCACCATCAAGGAATAAAGTAATCAACAGAATAAAGGCCCAGAGATGAAGAAGATGCTAAAACAATCAAACAGGAACTTTAAAATAACCATGATTAGCACAGGACAGGACAAGAAGATCAACTTTCATCACTTCTATTTAAAATGTATTTAAAATCTTAAACAGTAAAATAAGGCAAGAGACAGGAAAAAAAAAGGCACACAGACTAAAAAAACAAAACTACATTCATTACCTGACTGCATAAAAATTCCAAATAATCTTTTTTAAATGCTATTGGAATAAGTGAATCTAACAAGGTTGTAGAAGTCAAGTCCAAAATATAAAAATCAAATCTCTTTTTATATACTGGCAATGAACAATTGGAAATTCAGATTTTAGGAGGCATCATTTATACTAGTACCAAAAGCATGAAATATTTCGAGGTAAATCTAACAAAAATGTGTAAAAATATTGTGAAAATTACAGAATATTGATGATGGAAATTAAACTACATATAAAAAATAAAGCAAACTACCATGTCATGAATAGGAAGACTCAATATAGTTAAACTTTTAGTTCTTCCCAAAGTGAGCTATAGGTTCAACGGAAATCCAATGAAAATCCAAGTAAGGGTTTTTTTGGTAGAAAATAGCAAGCTGATTCCAAAATTTACATGGGCTTTACCTTGCACTATATCCAAAATTTAGCTCAAAATAGACAACAGGCATAATATCACACCTAAAATTATAACATCTTCTAGAATGAAAAAAGAAAAATCTTTGTAAACTTGTGTTAAGCAAAATGAGGTGTAAAATGGTATAGTAATTTGGGGGAGCAAAATAAGCAGTTTATTATTAGGTTAAAAATACTCTTATCACACAAGCCAGATAGATACTCCTTTTCTAAGTATTTTCCTCCACAAAATGAAAACGTATCCATAAAACTAAACTGCAAATGAATGACACAAGATTTACCTGCACAGTGTCGTGGCACTAGGGGACTGGCAAGGTAGTGGCATAGCCACGGTGCCCAGGCAAACTTCTCAAACCTCCCTGTGCTTCAGTCCCTAGAGGGAACTCAGCTACAGGCCATGCCCGATCAGGTTGAGGTTTGGAATGGGCCCTGGATACCGGCATTTTTAAAACTTCCCAGGTGGCCAGGCATGGTGGCTTTTGTAATCCCAGCACTTTGGGAGGCTGAAGTGGGAGGATAGCTGGAAGCCAGGAATTTGAGGCCAGCCTGAGCAACATAGCAAGAGCTCGTCTCAATAAATAAGTAACTATTCTTCCAAGGCGATTTTGCTGTGCTGCTGGGTTTAAAGCTTTAGCAGGACAAGACAGTCATTGTTTCTAGTATACACGTGAACACATTGCAGGAGGGAATATCATATACAAATTACCGCTTAAAAACATTCAGGAAGAAACATACAAAGGAGCAGAGAATTATATATTCAACACATGTTTTGTGCTCTAGAAGAAATTAAACAGAACATGGAATCAAACAAAAATTAAAGATAAAACAGGTTAAAAGGGAAATTGGAGAGTAAAGAAAGCAAATGAAGGACAAAACACCATTAGAAATATCCAAGAACAGAATGATCAGCTGCCAGCAAGTCAGTGTCAGCGAGGGAAGACCTGAAATACTAGCAAAGAGGAAAAAGACAAAAAGATTAAAGACACTGAAAGGAAAAGATATGGAGAACAGATACGATACAAAATAAAGCAAAACATAACATTTCTCTCACGTTTGAAACACGTGACAGGAAAGTGTTAATTTGGAGAAGTAAAATTCAACAGAAAATTAAAAGGCATGAAAATGGCTAATTAACATGTCGAAGGATTCTTTGTAAATTTAGGAAAACGAAAACAACATTCAGTTGGTGCAAAAGTAATTGTGGTTTTTGCCATTAATACCTCTTTGCAGATCACATCGTCAAAAATTGAAAAGATTGATGTGTGGGCAAAGGTGTAAAACTAGAAACTTGAATATAATGTTGAATAAAACTATCATTTTCAAATTCAAATACCACTTTACTTCAGCACATTTATCTTACATATACACTCCCAACTAGGAAAGGAATATGTACAAGTAAAGTCACTGTGTCATTTTTAGTCTTTGTAAAAACCAGAAAAAGTCTAAATTTTTGTTTGTAGAGGATTAGTTTAAAATCATGGAATATCTATATAACGAAAAAGGTAGTTGTTCATTGGAAAATGCAGTAGCTGTCTATATTGATAGGGCAAGATCTTCAAGATTACTCAAGTGACACAACAGATATTTAACAATACCTATGAATGCATACCCTCCTGTTAGGGAAACAGGAGCCTAGGAGAGTCAGGGTGACACCACTTTAAAATCAACTATGTCTTAAACCTAATGAGGCACATTCCTTGCCAGTTACCACCTGTGTTTGCCTCTTCTCACGCTGTTACTAAAGATGTACCCTAGACTGGGTAATTTATAAAAGAAAGAGGTTTAATTGACTCCTAGTTCCGCAGGGATGGGGAGGCCTCCGAAAACGTAGAATCATGGCAGAAGGGGAAGCAAACACATCCTTCTGCACGTGGTGGCAGCAAGGAGAAGTACAGCAAGGAGAAGTGTGAAGTGGGGGAAAACCCCTTATGAAGCCATCAGATCTCGTGAGAACTCATTCGTTATCACGAGAACAGCATGGAGGTAACTGCCCCCATGATTCGATTACCTCCCACTGGGTCCCTCCCATGACACATGGTGATTATGCGAACTACAGTTCAAGATGAGATTTGGGTGGGGATACCTGGGTGAGACACAGCCAAACCCTGTCACCACCCATGGTCATAGGATGTTAATGGCTGAGAAAAACGCCTGCAAGGACAAACTCTTATGACAGCAAAATGTCCCAATGTCCCAATATCACATAACGATATATGCTTTTAAAGATAATTATAGTCATGCTGTGGTGTGCTTGTGCACTAAAATGCCAAGGACAGCTTTCTTTAAACCAACAAGGAATAAATTTTGTCACACTGTCAGCCCACCGACATGTAGACATAATGTAGCTTAGCTTTTACATAGATAATATCCCTATATAAGAGAAACTTAAGACAAAGATGAGGGGTTCCTCCTCTTGCTTTCTGAGGATGCCCTACTTTGTATCTGAGTAGGTTTCAGTAAACCCTCTCTTCTCACTGCACTCTGCGACTCACCTTGAATTCTTTCCTGCACAAGATCCAAGAACCCTTATTTGGGGTCTGGATTGGAACCCCTTTTCCTGGCAACACTCCTATTACACTTGAAATTTTAATCGTATGCCTGTATTTCTTCTTTTTTATATATTAAAAATGTATATGTTTTCTATGAAAAAGAGTTGGAATTTTTTTTTAAGTTTTAGCTTTATATGGAGAAAATTATTAACTAGAAAATTAGACTATCAGAGAGACTTATAGTGTCACCTAGCTAATATTTCATTCTCAAACATGGGCCATTACTTTTACTGGAATTAAGAAATTATATAATTATATTGGAACTAGCGTTGAATAATGTTATTCTTGTTCACATAAAGAAACATGAATAAATATACAATAACTATGATTTAAATCTGAAACAAGCACTAAAATTATGTGCACAGCATTCATTTTGCTACTGTGCTGCAAACAGAGTATTTTCCTCTCATAGCACCTGCAATGAAGGTCTCAAAGGAGTTTTGCATGGAAGGGCATTGAAGGGGACATGAAATTTTAACTAATACCACGAGCTCACATGCTTCAAACCCAAACTTGCTTATAACCAACCAATGTCACTTCTTAGAGAACAATATTATAGGCTTTTAATATTGTGATATAGTTTTCCCTTAAATTATGTTTTGTTATCTGAAATCCCAATTAATGGTTTTAGGGTTTTTTTTAATTTTTGTAAGACAGGGTCTCGAACTCCTGGGCTCAAGCGATCCTCCCACCTCAGCCTCCCAAAGTGCTGGGATTACAGGTGTGAGCCACCGCACCTGGCTAACGTTTGCTGTGGACACCGTATGACTTGTTAGCAT
>NW_012102221.1:2298515-2322734 GCF_000951045.1 Mandrillus leucophaeus | reverse complement strand
TAAGAGAAACTTAAGACAAAGATGAGGGGTTCCTCCTCTTGCTTTCTGAGGATGCCCTACTTTGTATCTGAGTAGGTTTCAGTAAACCCTCTCTTCTCACTGCACTCTGCGACTCACCTTGAATTCTTTCCTGCACAAGATCCAAGAACCCTTATTTGGGGTCTGGATTGGAACCCCTTTTGCTGGCAACACTCCTCTTACACTTGAAATTTTAATCGTATGCCTGTATTTCTTCTTTTTTATATGTTAAAAATTTATATGTTTTCTATGAAAAAGAGTTGGAATTTTTTTAAGTTTTAGCTTTTTATGGAGAAAATTATTAACTAGAAAATTAGACTATCAGAGAGACTTATAGTTTCACCTAGATAAGATTTCATTCTCAAACATGGGCCATTACTTTTACTGGAATTAAGAAATTATATAATTATATTGGAACTAGTGTTGAATAATGTTATTCTTGTTCACATAAAGAAACATGAATAAATATACAATAACTATAATTTAAATTTGAAACAAACACTAAAATTATGTGCACAGCATTCATTTTGCTACTATGCTGCAAACAGAGTATTTTCCTCTCACAGCACCTGCAATGAAGGTCTCAAAGGAGTTTTGCATGGAAGGGCATTGAAGGGGACGTGAAATTTTAACTAATACCACGAGCTCACATGCTTCAAACCCAAACTTGCTTATAACCAACCAATGTCACTTCTTAGAGAACAATATTACAGGCTTTTAGTATTGTGATAGAGTTTTCCCTTAAATTATGTTTTGTTATCTGAAATCCCATTTAATGGTTTTCGGATTTTTTTTTTAATTTTTGTAAGACAGGGTCTCGAACTCCTGGGCTCAAGCGATCCTCCCACCTCAGCCTCCCAAAGTGCTGGGATTACAGGTGTGAGCCACCGCACCTGGCTAATGTTTGCTCTGGACACCGTACGACTTGTTAGCATAATCATAAGAAGACCCTAAAAATACATATTTTAGCTGCTCCCAGAGTCTCTCCGTGTTTCTATAGGACAGTGGGAAACTGATGTAAATAATTAAGAAGCAAATTAATTATTTGTCAATTATGTACCCAGCCTGTCTTAAATGCAAAGCAGAGGCAGCCAGTTGCCAATTACTTTTACAAGCTTCATTCTTAAGTTGAATTAGGAAAGACTAAGATGTAACCAGATGTATGTATTATCAAGTGATGAAAGTTATCTACTTTTTAAAATACTTTTTGATTTAGTCCTCCTAATTGTCCTATGATTGCAACTCCCAAAAAGAATCATAACGTAAAACCTACACCTAAGAAAATTATGTTCTGATGCAGAGGAAATTCATCTACTTGCAAAAGCACAGTGCAGGATTGCAGTTCAGAAGTCAAGTTAACCTGATGAGTGATTGGAAAACACACACACACACACACACACACACACACACACTCTTTAGCTTTGTAAATTAAAAATCTGGAGCAAGCCACAGAACATGGTCTCTTTCAGAGGGGAGTGTCTTTGTTCTGCATAGCTGCTGTCCTGATGGTGTGGGCACCTCTAAGTGGTCTCTCCATTGCGCTGGACCTGGTTGCTGTGACTAACAATGGGTGGCTCTACTGGTCTGAAATCTAATGAGCATGTTAGTCACCTGCATGCCTGCTCTTATTTAAAAGAGCCAGTTCACCTCCTTTTTTACATAGTCAATTTAGATCCTCTCAGAGAAATGCCAGAATGTTCAGGGGACACATTAGTGCTGAATTAAAACTAGCTGCAATTTCCAACTTTCACATGGTGGTGAGTACCAAAGGTAATAACAATGAATTTGTCATTCAGCCACAAGGGATTGATGCAGCTGATTAAGGCTACACTCTGCCCATAAGATTCTGCTCAGGTTTTTCACTCCATCGTGACAGGGGGAGATCACCGGAAGGGATGATTTCTTCCACTTATATCACATAGAACCCCTGCAAAGGGATTTTCACTCCACAAATACTTGCGATGGATTTTGTTATGTTCCAGACACTGCTTGACAACCTCTACAACGATTAACTCAGCTAATCCTCCGACAACACTTACTGATGAGTTCTATTACTCCGATTACTTACACATGAAGAAAGCTGGATGCTAAGTCACTTGTCCAAGGTCACACAGCTAGTGAATGGCACAGCTGGGATGTGAACACAAGCACTATGGCTTCAGAATCCAGGTTCGCCCTGACTTTACTACACCACTCCTGTGCTCGAGATAAAGCTGGGTTTCCAATCTCCGCATTGTTGACATTTAGGGACAAGTAATTATTTGTTGTTGTAGGCTATTCTATACATTGCAGTGTCCCTGGCCTCTACCTACTAGGTCCCTGGAGCAATCCTCCCTCCCCTGAGCTGTGAAAACCAAAAATGTCTTCGGATACTGTCAAATATCTCTTTGGGGACAAAATCATCTCGTTGAGATATCATTCTGTATGTCTCTCATAGAAATAGAATGACTAAAAAGAAGAAATAATAGAAAAACGTGGGATTACTAAAAACAGTCGTAGTATGTCCGTCTCTGTACATTTTGAGATAGAATTATTAGGAAATCTCTCAAAACAGCCCTTTTTTTTGAGACGGAGTCTCTCTCTGTTGCCTAGACTGGAGAGCAATGGTGCCATCTCGGCTCACTGAAACATCTGCCTCCTGGGTTCAAGCGATTCTCGTGCCTCAGCCTCCCAAGTCGCTGGTATTACAGGCGCCCACCACCACGCCCGGCTAACTTTTTGTATTTTTTAGTAGAGATGGGGTTTCGCCAAGTTGGCCAGGCTGGTCTTGAACTCCTGACCTCAGGTGATCCAACTGCCTCGGCCTCCCAAAGTGCTGGGATTACAGGCGTGAGCCACCGCACCCAGCCTCGAAATAGTCCTTCTTTTGACTTTTATGTTATCTCTCCTTCCTAGCGTTTTTCTAATTTTTTTTTTTTTTTTGGCTCAGGCAGCTAGGAAGTACAGAGCTCTATTTTCACCTGAAGCCACAAGTATTTGAGGAATTCGTAGGTGCTCAATATTGTTAGATACCGCATATGCACAGAAATACAGGAAGTTACACGGATTTCAGCCTAGTTGAAGAAAAGCATCGACAGGGAAATTAGAATCAGTCACGCAGCCAGAATATACGTAAATGTTACCTTATGCGGCCTGTGGGAATGAAGCACGACACGACCGGTGGGGGCGGTAGTGAGCAGGGCCGGCTCTGCTGAGAAGGTCGGTGAGCCGAGTCCGGAGAGGAAAAGGCAAAGGCGAAGTGACATCCGGCCAAGCTCGCCATGTTGAGAAGGTAACGCAGTGAAGGCCCCGCCCAGCTGGGGTGGAAGACGCACGTCGGAAGGAACGCGACCCACAGTCGGAAGCAGACACACCGATGAGCGCCGAAGGCTGATGAACAAGAACAGAAAGCGCCCTCGCTTCGGCAGCACGTGTCCTGAAATCGGAACGGTACGGGGAAGGTTAGCAGGGCCCCTGCGCATGGATGGCACGCAAATTCCTGAAGTGTTCCGAATAAATAAATGAATGAGTCAGAACAGGAAGTGGTTCTGGGCGTTGCAGGAATAATGACGAGCTGCCGGGAACGAGGGCTATGCGGGGGCTCATGGTGAGTTACCGAAGTTGTTACTAATCTGCTTTATGGTGGGAAGACAGAGATCGAGGTGCTGGCAGTGAAATGGAAAGTAAGGGGTGATTAAGGGAAAAGATTTGAAATTGAAGAATTGACAGGGAAAATAAGAACAAATGTGGTAGGCTGCTTCTCAGTGAGCTCCCAGTAACCCCTTTCTCCTGGGAGCCACCCTCCTGTGGGAGCTCCCCCCCCAGTGTGGGCTAGACCTAGTGACTCATTTCTAATGAACAGAATATGGCAGAGTAAGGGGTCACTCTTACAAAGGAATGTGACTTCCATCTTGGGTGTTAGTAACCTCTGGGGAGACCCACATGACAATGAAATGATGTCCCTGGACCAACCAGAGAGGACCAGAGAACGGTCAGCAATCCCATGAGTGAGGCTGGACGTGAATGTGTCCCCCAATCCCCCACGTTCAGCTGTGAGATGGCCACAGCCTTGACTGCAGCCTTATGGAGAACCTGGGCCAGAGGATGCTGCTAGGCCACGCCTGGACTCCTGAGCCACAGGAACTGTGAATGGACCAAAGTGTGCTGTTTGAATCCACTAAATCCAGGGGGCATTACTTACACAGCAATGGAGAAAAAGTACGACAAGCTTACAAGATGAAAAATAACTTTCATCTCAAATATAGGACACAGTTTATTCAGTGTACATATTTAGGTATATGATTTTTCTGAAAATTAACCAAAGGGGGAATGAATAAAGAAATAGAAACATCAAAGCAAGGAAAGGAAGAGAGCCCACATCTAATAGAGAAAATGTTGTTGCGCTTTAAGTACAGAAGACAGAGATCTCTCTTCCATGGGTAATGACATCCCTCCCGTGTTAGCCATCTACGTGCTGTCTCCAGCATTATGCAGCGACGTGTAACTGGACTGTGTTCAGAAAATTAAAATGACGTATTCAAGGTAAATATCTAGGAACATTTCAGCCCTTAGGAAGTAGAAGAATATTCTGTCTCCTGTCTACAATCTTCATATTTTCTAACAGACAGATAATGCAACTCATTCTGCTACGCATCAGCTAGTTAACTAGCAACGCCTTTTCCTCTGCTGATGAGTACAGGAGTTCTTTGAAAGAATTGCTTGTTTCAAAGAGGTCAAAGTGCAGAGTACAATGGTGGTTGCCAGGGGTTGGAGGCATGGGGCATGGGGAGAGGTTGGTCAAAGGATACATGGATAAGATGAGTGCATTCTGAAGATCTATGTACAATACGATGCTGTCAATAAGAATGGATTACTGTATACTTGAAACTGTTAAGAGAGAAATGCTCTCACCACAAGAAAAACAAATAACTATGTAGGTGATGGATATGTTTAATAACTTTGACTGTGGTAACGGTTTGACAGTGCATGCATATATCAAAACTTCCCATTGTGCACTGTAAATATACACAATCTTTACTTACACTTCGACAAAGCTAGGGTGGGAGAAGGAAACACTATTATAAATCACAGCACACTTGAAGGAAAGAGGAACGGACACCTATTTCAACATGTACGATCATAACAGGAAGAAGAATGTGAGTTCCATGAAGGCAGGCATTTGCTTTGTTCTCATCATAGTCCCAGGCCCTGGCGCATGTTAGATGGTCCCTAGTGATGAGGTGAGTATAATTAATAATGGAGACGAATACTCAGGGTCCTTAAACATATGCGCAAAGCAAATACACTTTATCCTCTATGCAATTCTATATTAATTAGCACTCTTAGTTTATAAGCTTACTAACCACGTGTTGATGAGTGATTCTGTTACTCAAACTTTCAAGCCCATTGCCAGAAACCAAAGCTATCGGTCAGTGTGTTAGTGGTCCCCAGGGAAACAGGAGCAATGGGATACGCGTGGTGGATACTTTCACATGTCAGCTTGGCTAGACCAGGATGCTCAGATATTTGGTGAAATGTTATTCTGTATATTCCTGTGAGGATATTTTTGGATGAGACTGACATTTCAATGGATGAACATTGAGTAAAGCAGACTTCCCTCCGTAATGTGGAGGGGGGAGGGGGCTCATCCGAGCAGCTGAAGGCCTGAATGAAACAAAGGCTGATATCCCCCAAACAAGACATGCTTCTGTAGCAGACGGCTGGTGGCTTTAACTGCACCAGTGCCTCTTTCTTGGTCTCCAGCCTGCTGGTCCATTCTGCAGATGCTGGACTTGGCTATAGCCTCCACAATCTTGTGAGCAAACTCCTCAAAATAAATCTCTCTCTCCCCCCACCTCCCCCTCCACATTGTATTGGTTCTGTTTTTCTGTTGCTTACTTGGCAGAAAAACCCAATATTCACCCCTGATTACCAGGTGCTTGTGAGACTAAGGTTGCTGCAGTTGCACATTTATGGTTATTAATGAACATTCAGCAATAACAGGTTCCCTGGTGAATATCCTAACTTCCAGATATACTCCTTCCAGCCCAGTTTTGTACCAGTGACTTTTTTTCCATGTGATAATCAGAGTCAATAAGACCCTACAAGTATAGTAAGTCATTTTGTTGCCTAATGGTCTACTGGTATGAGGAGCTCCAAATGACCTGTAAGTTTGGTAGAACCTCTACCTCTGTCTGGGGCAAGCATCTCCCTCCTGGGCTGTAGTGCAGCTGAGCCTGAAGTTTCAGCATGGGGAGCACCAATTCCCCGAGTGGGTCTCTGGATCTAACCATGAGAAGAAACATCCCTGCTTCCACTGCTGGTTCCTGTACCTCGCCTGCTACCTACTGAACATCCAACCCCAAATCCTGACTATTGGTTCCACATACAGTCCCCACCTTGAAGGTCAGAGTCCTAACTCCACTGGATATCATTGCAAGCTTGTGTGTCAGTGGCACTTTTAAGAGGCTGTACTAGTCTGCTAGGGCTGTCATAACAAAATACCACAGACTGGATGGCTTAAACAATAGCAGTTAATTTTCTCACAGTATGGAGGCTGGAGTCCAACCTCAAGGTGTCAGCAGGGTTTGTTTCTTCTGACGCCTCTCTCCTTGGCTTGCAGGTGGCTGTCTTCTCACTGTGTCCTCATATGGTCACCTTCCGTCTAGAAGTGTTGTCTGTACCCTAATTGCCTCCTTATAAGAACACCAATCATTTGGGATTAGGGCCCACCCAAATGACCTCATTTTACTTTAATTACCTCTTTAAAGGCTCTATCTCTAAATATAGTCACATGTTGAGTTACTGGAGATTAGGACTTCAACATATTACTCTTGGGAGGACACAGTTCAGCCATAGCAGAGGTCATTCCAACATTCTGTCTTGGCAGTAGGGTCTAGGTGATGTGACAATGTTATTCCCCCTGTCACACATCCTTGGGCATAAGGAGAAGTCCTTGATGCAAAGAGATCTCACTCAGTGTCCCATGATGATAACTCTGGCACTCGATGAAAACTGGATAGTGCTGGCCAAGGCACCACAGTAGGGAAGGCATACCTGGAATATGTGTCAATACCCCCTCCAAGTTAAAAGTGTCCAATGTAATCACCTTGACGCGGAATGGTGGTTTGGTCTCTTTGGAGGCTGGTACACAGTGAGGATTCAGTATCCATCTCTGCTGCTTACGAGGCAAGCATTCCGCAGTGGCAGTCGCTAGATCTGCCTTGGGGGCAGGGAGCTCCTGCTGTAAGGCCCACACAGAGACCCTCTTCCCACCACTATAGACACTCATGCCATACGTCCCCTGTGCAACCACTAGGGGCGGCTGGAGGAGAAGCAGGATGCCTCCTCTGAACTAGTCATCCAATCCACAAGATGGTTTGGGGCTTCCTTGCTTTCTGTGTTCCGACTCTCATGGGTCCATCCATATGTCTCCTTCCTGGACATCCTTGCCTTTTCTTCCAATTTTAATTCTTCCAAGTCCTTAACTAACCAGCTAAACTATTTGACATTGCCCAATACTATGTTTATCCTTGTTTCAGGCCCCTTTTCCTTTCCCGTGATGTTGGTGACCAGGTGCACTGTTTGAATTCTGCTTACCAGGGTGTTTCTCTTCACCGTTGCCCTTCAGTGTGCCCCGCGTGGGGCTGTGACGCAGCAGTAATCTGCTCCTGCCAGCTTCCTTCGCCCAAACGTCCATGAACCAGGCCCGAGTTTTCACCTCCTTGATCACACAACATGAGTGAAAGAAACAAGACACAAAAGGGTGTCTTGGCGCCACTTAAATCCAGCCAATAACAGGTGAAACCAAACCCTGCTGATGGAAGTAACGAGACTGATTACATGTGCAGGAAATAGTAGGGATGACTGCAGAGAAGCACGAAGGCTTCCGGGCGTTAAGGAATGTTATGTTTCTTGATGTGCCAGTTACACAGGGCGGGTCACGCTGGGAAAGTCACCAAACGCTACGCTTATGAGTGGTACATGTTCCTATATGATTGTTAAACTTCAATAAATTTTACAAAACCAAGCAAACAAAAGTAACCACAGAGTTCAGTCAGCTTACTGGATACAAAATTAATATACAGAGATCAATTTTAATTTCCTGATGAAGTACAACAGTAAAAAAAATTAAATGTTAAATAGACAAACTCAAGAGCAGTAAAAACAAAAGCATGTAATTAGAAATAATCTAATAAAAGATATGGTACCTCTAAGGGAGGAAATTATACGTTATTGAGTGACATTAAAGGAAAGTTAATAAATCAAGAGACATGCTTTCTTCATGGACTTAGGGACTCAATATTGCAAAGATGTAAATTGTGTACAGATTCAATTAAAATGTAATTAAAATTGTAACAGTTTTTTGAGGGGGGAGGGGACTTGACAAGTTTATTCTATGCAAAGAATCGAGACTTACCAGGACACTCTTGAAGGTAGAGAAAATATCTCTTGCAGTCATCAAGACTTATTAACTACAATCATTAAGATAGAATGGAATTAGCACAAGACTAGAACAGAAATGAAATCCCAGTCACAGCCTCACACTTGACATCAGAACATCTGATCTGTGATAAGGTGGTGCTGGACAAAGGGGGAAGGACCATCCTGTGAACAATTGGCACTATGATGATTAGGTATCCATACCGAAAAAGAAAGTGTGTCCTTACTTTATATAAAAAACAACCTCAGGAGGATCATATACATAAATGCAACAGCTGAATTTAATTTAAATGCAAAAGCTGTTAAATGAAAATAGTGTAGGAAATTATAGTCTCATTGTAGGGAAATTTTTTTTCTTTAACAAGGTACCAAAGTCACTAACCATAAAGAAAAAAATTAATACGTTTGATGATATCAAATTGAGAACATCTGTTCACAGCATAAAGAGAGTACAAAGATAAGGAACAGGCCAGTCACAGTAGGTCATATCTATAATCCCAGCCCTTTGGGAGGCCAAGGCAGGAGGACTGCTTGCGCCCAAGAGTTAGAGACCGGCCTGGGCAAGATGGCAAGACCCCATCTCTTAAAAAATAAAAATAACATAAATAAAATAAAGATAAGGCACAAAATAGAGAAGCTATTTGCAACAAATGCAACTGACAAATGACTCATGTAGAAACAACTCCAACAAATTAATAAGAAAAAGCAAATGACCAATTAGAAAAATGGGACAAACCCTTGGGTAGGCATTTCACAAATGAGGAAATCCCAATTACCAGTAAATATTTGAAAAGCGTATTGTTAATTGGACTAGATGAGCAAGAAGTGGCAAGTACATTGGATGATTTGATCGTACACATGCATGCCAGAGTACCATGTCAGTGAATATTTCAGCGGTCCAGCAGCCTGAGACACACGGGGCCCCCTGCGCCACAGAGGACATGTTTATATCTTGCAACTCTCACCTCTAAGAAGGAAACACAATTCCTGGCAGATCTCTACAGATTCTGGAAGCAGCTTACCTTATACTAATGCTACTCTAACTCATACACTGGTTGATTAAAAACCAACCAACCAATCAACCTGCCACCTCTGTGTGCTTTCTAGAGCAGAAATGGGCTGGGTGGCAACTCCAGACTTTAGTACAAGTGGTTCTGCCTCCAGGGCCATACAACCCTGCAAACACCACTATGGCAATATCTCTGGTGTGATGGAAAGTATGTAGAGTTTATGGCAAGTCCCAGTAGGAGAATCACATATAGACCCTGAGGGTTTAGGGCACATCCATGCTGTCTGCAGTGTAGAGCTATATGCTTTCTTCAAAAGAACTCCTAACATGTTAGTGGCCCCTGGTAAATACGAAGAGCTGGCCGTGAGACAGTGACAGTGCTCCCAGAATTGCTCATAGAAGCTGGCTTCTGCGAGATTCACTGAGTCATAGGTCAGGTGGGCCTAGGAGCATTCCACCACGACATGGAAGTGATACCTCCAGGATCAGGCATCAACAGGTCACAAGGCACGGGGAAACTCAGAGCAGATAGCCCAGAGCTCTGTGTTATTCGTGAGGGTTACAATCAAGGTGCCACCCTTTCAGCTCACACCTGTGGCTGCTTGAGGCTGCCAGCTCATGGAGGAGAACAAAGACTGAGCTTGGTTCATATATGATTGGCTTGATATGTGGGTGCAAGCAGAAAAATGGATTGCAGCTGCACTGCCGCCCCCCATCACAGGTGGTCCTGAACAGAAACTGATCCAGGTTATCAGTATTAGGAGATTTATTGAAGGAAATGACAGACAGAAGTGTAATCTTGGGTGGCCACAAGCCAGGTAGATCTTCACACCACAACCCCACAGATCCAGGGCTTATATCTTGGGGAAAACTGTATGTGTCATAGAAGGAATATGTAGGTGGCTAGGGCATCGTGGCACTTACACGAAAAGGTATTCCTACCTAAAGGGTAACACATCGACTAGACATTCTGGAGGTATTCCCAGGCTCAGGGTTAGTCACATGGATTAGCATTCGAAATAAAGTCACTCTTGTCCCTGCTGTAGCAATAAAGAGAAATCTCCCCAATATGAGTCACCCACTTTGTGTGGATAGAGAAGGGATGGGAATTTGAAATATATGTAGGCTCGTGGGCTATCTGTGTGGCAAATGGTTTGGTTGGTTGATTGGGCTGGAAGAAAATAAGCAGCAGATTGAGAATAAGGAGATCTGGGAAAGAGACAAATGGATGGCCCTCAGAGTGGGCACAAAGTGTGCAGATCTTTGCATCACATATTAATCACCAGCAGAGAGCCAACCTGGGAAGAGATTCCAAACCACCAATGAGAATTACTTGGCCGGCTGACCCCGGCCAGCCTCTGCCATCTGCCATTCATGTTGAGGAGTAACAGGCACATGAATGGGCAGCCGTGGTGGCAAGGTGGGAGGCTGTGCCTGGACCTGCTGGCATGAGCTCCTATGCACCAAGGCTAATCTAGCTACTGCTGCTGCTGAACTTCCAGCCTGCCTTCAAGAGAGACAGATTCTGAGACTCTCATACAACGCCATCCCTTGAGGACTCTCACCAGCCCCTTGATGGTCTTTTGAGCTTGGAAGGCACAATTCATCTTGACTAAAATTGGTACGTGCTCAAAATACACCCTTTCTTGCCCAAAGGCAGTTAGCTGGCACTAACATCTGAGGACTTTCCGGAATGCTTGATCCCACTGACACAGGATCTGGAATGATATTGCCCCACTTTACAGCAAAAAACCCTACTTTACAGTAAAATGGTGCCAGTGTATGACCATGAAATCCACTGGTTCTGTTGCATACCTGCCACTCAGAAGCCCCTAGCCTGAAAGAGTGATGAAATGGCTTATTGAAGATGCCGCTGATTAACCAGTGTGGAGATGGTGACCTGAATGGATAAGGTATCATTCCCTGGGACAAGGTATCCTCTTAAACAATTGATCATTTATTAGATTTGGGTTAGTAAATTACATACATGGGTCCAGAAACCAAAGGGTGGACGTAGAATGACCACACTTACCATTATGCCTGAAAACTTGAGGAAGTTTTCAGGTACATAGTTTCTGTCCCTGCAACCCTAGGATGTGCAGATGTACTAGTTCCCAAATGGGAAACTTCTGCCAAGAGGACACAGACAGGGTCCCACCTTTGTCCCTTTAGACTCCGGGGTCAAGAGACCACCAAGAAGATACAAATGCTGTATGATTCCACTTATATAAAATACGTAAAGTAGTCAAACTCATAGAGATGGAAAGCAGGATGGGGATTTCCAAGGGTTGGGGTTGTGGGGAAGGGGTAGTAAGTGTTTAATGGATACAGAGTTTCAGCTGGGGAAGACAAAAATGTTCTGGAGATGGTTGGATGGTGGTGATGGTCCCACAATAATGGGAATGTTCTTAATGCTACAGAACTGTGCCTTATAAATGATTCAAATGGTCAGTCCTAGGTTGTGTTTACCTTACCACAGTAATAAACCTATACATACACATCCATACATACATCTAGATGAGACAACCCGGGAAGGAGGGGAGTTTTGCAAGCGATTGTTTCTGCTCGACAGGTAGACATAGGGCCGCCATTACACTGCAGGCAGGGAAAATATAGTTGACACAGAGCTGACCCACCTGGGCATATGTTTGTACATCCTTGTTCAATTGTTACAGTAAATGAACAAGTGCAGCAGCTATTGTTCAAGAAGGCCATGGTGACCAGAGGCTCAGACCCTTCAGGGAGGAGGCTCAGGGTCACCTTATCAAGTAATTACTGCAACACAAAGAAGTGCCAGCTGAAGGTAAGGGGGTCTGGAACGGCTGTTGGAAGAGGGAGTTGATGAATTACTGCCTGAAAACGAGCTCCAATGGATGTCAATGCATTTCATCCCGCTATTCCTTTCCTCAGAAAGGAAGCTCAACAGAATTCTGTAGGAGCTGCTTCCAGAGCCTGTCTGTGGCAGACAGATCTGCATGGAGCAAGGAGTGGACTGCAGGGGATATTGTGTTGACCCCTGGAGAGAGGCCCTCCTCTAAGACCAAGGCACACATTCCCCAGCTTCTGGGAGTGTCCACAGATAACAATTCCTAGCTGAGTCCTTTTCTAGGTCGTGCCCTAGCTTGAGGAGAGCTGCACCACCTGAGATCAGGCTTTCTGCCTGAGAGAGCAGCCCATGCCCCACGACTGCTGGGGTGTAAAGGCCTGGACCCCTTGGCGCAATTTGTGACAACTCTAAATATCCTATTCCTGCTCCAGAGCTCCCTGTGGGGTCAGTGAAGGCCTTTGTGTGATGTCATTGCAGTTGAATTCAATGCGCAGTCCCCAGATGTGTTTAGCCTGAGCACACCTTCAGGAAGATTTCTTGCACACTAGACTCCCTCTCTTGGGGAACTCGGTCTGCAGCACACATCGTGCTCCGCTGTAGCTCGAAGGTCCTCTTTTCTGACTCCTTCGTCTGCGTGAGAATCTTTGCATTTGTGGAATCAGTCAACTCCTTTATTTTTTTAAAGGATTTGCTCCAATGAGAAGGCCCCTGAAGATGTTATTGCTTTGACACGTTTTACATAATTTTATTTGATTATTCTAGAATAAATTAGAAACTGTAGGAGAAAAGTTATTTAAAAACCATATGTGTACATATTTTTCTTATATATGCTTTCATTGACAGTTTTCCCTGGAAATTTAGACGGTGTTTTGGTGAGAAAAAATCCAGTTTCTTCCTAGAGATGCTGATAGTGTCAGTCAAATTATAGAGCACAGGGGAATAGTCTAGTTTTCTATATTCTTGATTTTTAAAAATATGCTAACTAAATTCATGGCTGTTTCCTAAACAATGAATTCTTTGAATATTTAATGTGAGACATTTTTGGTGCTTTTAAAGAAATGCTTTCTGGATGTCAGGAGACACTGCGTAAGACAGAAGATTGCAGTTGCATTGCCGTGTTTTAATAGTGCAATTTGGCACTGCTACTTTGAGAAATGTTTTTATTTTAGAAACTAGGCTGAGTTGAGGTTCCCCACCCATTTCTATCAAAATTATTTCCAGATTGTATTGATTGTAAAAACATAAGAAGAGATGAATGTTACAGTCTGGTTTGTCTTCTCCAAGTCTGATGTTGAAATGTGATCCCCAGTATTGGAGTGGGGGCTTCATGGGAGGTGTCTGGCTCATGAAGGCAGATTCCTCATGAAGGGCTTGCTGCTGTCCTTGCAGTAATGAGTTCTTGCTCTGTTAGCTTTTTTTTTCCCCCTTGTTTTGGTTTTTTTAAATTAATTTTTTTATTTAAATGGGTTTTTGGGGAACAGGTGATGTTTGGTTGCATGAATAAGTTCTTTAGCGGTGATTTCTGAGATTTTGTTGCACCCATCACCCGAGCAGTGTACACTGTACCCAGTGTGTAGTCTTTTATCCCTCGCCACCCCACCCTTTCCCCTGAGTCGTCAAAGTCCAATGTATCATTCTTATATTTTTGCATCCCCATAGCTTAGCTCCCACATATGAGTGAGAACGTAGGATGTTTGGTTTTCCATTCCTGAGTTACTTCACTTTTAATAACGATCTCCAATTCCATCCAGGTTACTGCCAATGCCATTGTTTTGTTCCTTTTTATGGCCAAGTAGTATTCCATGGTGTATATATATATCACGTTTTCTTTATCCACATTTTTGCAATTGCAAATTATACTGCTGTAAACATGCATGTGCAAATATCTGTTTCCTGTAATGACTTTTATCCTCTGGATAGATACCTACTAGTGGGATTGATGGATCAAATAGTAGATCTACTTTTAGTTCTTTAAGGAATCTCCACACTGTTTTCCATAGTGGTTGTACTAGTTTACATTCCCACCAGCAGTGTAGAAGTGTTGCCTTTTCACCACATCCACACCAACAGCTATTATTTTTTTATTTTTTGATTGTGGCTATTCTTGCAGGAGTGAAGTGTTATTGCATTGTGGTTTTGATTTGCATTTCCCTGATCATTAGTGATGTTGACCATATTTCCATATGCTTGTTGATCATTTGTATATCTTCTTTTGAGAATTATCTAGTCATGTCCTTCGCCTACTTTTTGATGGGATTTTTTTTTTTTTCCTGATTTGTGTGAGTTCTTTGTAGAGTCTGGATATTAGTCTTTTGCCAGATGTGTAGATTCTGAAGATTTTCTCCCACTCTGTGCATTGTAGTTTACCATGCTGATTATTTCTTTTGCCTGTACAGACGCTTCTTAGTTTAATTAAGTCCCATCTATTTATCTTTGTTTTTGTTGCACTTGCTTTTGGGTTCTTGGTCATGAAGTCTTTGCCTAAGCCAATGTCTAGAAGGATTTTTCCAATGTTATCTTCTAGAATCTTTGTGATTTCAGGTCTTAGATTTAAGTCTTTGATCCATCTTGAGTTGGTTTTTGTATAAGGTGAGAGATGAGGATCCAGTTTCATCCTTCTACATGTGGCTGCCAATTATCCCCACACCATTTGTGGAATAGAGTGTTCTTTTCCCACTTTGTTTTTGTTTGCTTTATCAAAGATCAATTGTTGTAAGTATTTGGCTTTATTTCTATGTGTTCTATTCCATTTATTGTATTCTGTTCCATTGGTCTGTGTGCCTGTTTTTATACCAGTACCACACTGTTTTAGTGATTATGGCCTTGTAGTTTGAAGTTGGGTAATGTGATGCCTCAAGATTTGTTCTTTTTACATAGTCTTGCTTTAGCTTTGCATGCTTTTTCTTGGTTCCATGTGAATTTTAGGATTTTTTTTCTAGTTCGGTGAAGAACGATGATGGTATTTTGATGAAAATTCATTGAATTTGTAGATTTTTTTGGCAATATGTTCATTTTCACAATACTGATTCTACCCATCCACGAGCATAGAATGTATTTCCATTTATTTATGTTATCTATGATTTCTTTCAGCAGTGTTTTATAGTTTTCCTTGCAGAGGTCTTTCACATTCTTGGTTAGGTATATTCCTAAGTATTTTAATTTTTTTGCAGCTATTGTGAAAGGGGTTGAGCTCTTGATTTGATTCTCACCTTGGTCACTGTAAAGCAGAGCTACTGATTTGTGTACATTAATTTTGTATTCTAAAACTTTGCTGAATTCATGTACCAGTTCTAGGAGCCCTTTGGATGAGTCTTTAGGGTTTTCTAGATATGTGATCATATCATCTGCAAACAGTGACAGTTTGGGCTCCTCTTTAAGGGTTTGGATGCCCTTTATTTCTTTCTCTTGTCTAATTGCTCTGGCTGGGACTTTCAGTATCATATTGAATAGAAGTGGTGCCGGTGGGCATCCTTGTCTTGTTCCATTTCTCAGGGGGAATGCTTTCAACTATTCTCCATTCAGTATAATTTTGGCTGTGGGTTTGTCATAGATGGCTTTTATTACCTTAGGACATGTCCTCTCTATGTTGATTTTGCTGAGGGTTTTAATCATAAAGAGATGCTCGATTTTGTCAAATGCTTTTTCTGCATCTATTGAGATGATCATGTGATTTTTGTTTTTAATTCTGTTATGTGGTGTATCATATTTACTGACTTACATGTGTTAAGTCATCCCTGCATCCCTGACATGAAACCCATTTGATCATGGTGGATTATCTTTTTGATATGCCATTGGATTCGGTTTACTAGTATTTTGCTGAAGATTTTTGCATCTATGTTCATCAGGAATATTTGTCTGTAGTTTTCTTTTTTTTGTCATGTCCTTCCCTGGTTTTGGCATTAGCGTGATACTGGCTTCACAGAACGCTTTAGGGAGGACTCTCTCTTTCTCTATCTTGGAATAGTGTCAATAGGATTTGTACCAATTCTTTGAATGTCTGATAGAATTCAGTTGTGAATCCACCTGGTCCTGGACTTTTTTTATTGGTAAGTTTTTATTACCATTTCAGTCTTGGTGCTTGTTATTGGTATGTTCAGAGTTTCTATATCTTCTAGGTTTAATCTAGGAGGGTTGTATATTTCCAGGAATTTATCTCCCGTAGTTTTTCTAGTTTATGTGCATAAAGGTGTTCATGGTAGCCTTGAATGATCTTTTGTATTTCTGTGGTATCAGTTGTAATATATTCTGTTTTATTTCTCATCGAACTTACGTGGATCTTCCCTCTTCTTTTCTTGGTTAATCTCACTAATAGTCTATCAATTTTATTTATCTTTTCAAGGAACCAGCTTTTTATTTCATTTATCTTTTGTATTTTTTTATTTCAATTTCATTTAGTTCTGCTCTGATCTTGATTATTTCTTTTCTACTGCTGAATTTTGGTTTGGATTGTTCTTGTTTCTTCAGTTCCATGTGGTGTGACCTTAGATTGTCTATTTGTGCTCTTTCAGACCTTTTGATGTGGACATTTAATGCTATGAACTTTCCTCTTAGCATTGCTTTTGCTGTATCCCAGAGATTTTGATAGGTTGTGTCATTATTATCATTTGGTTCAAAGAATTTTTTAATTTCCACCTTGATTTCATTGTTGAGCCAATGATCATTCAGGAGCATGTTATTTAATTTCCATGTTTTTGAGCATTCTTTTTGGAGTCGATTTCCAGTTTTATTCCACTGTGGTCTCAGAGAGTACTTGACATAAGTTTGATTTTCTTAAGTTTACTGAGCCTTGTTTTGTGCCCTATTGTATGGTCTATCTTGAAGAATGTTCCACGTGCTGAGGAATGGAATGTATATTCCGCAGTTGTTGGGTAGAATGCTCTGTAAATATCTGTTAAGTCCATTTGTTCTAGGGTATAGTTTAAGCCTGTCGTTTCTTTGTTGGCTTTCTGTCTTGATGACCTGCCTAGTGCTGTCAGTGGAGTATTGAAGTCCCCACTATTATTGTGTTGCTCTCTATCTCATTTCTTAGGGTCTGGTAGTAAATGTTTTATAAAATTGTGAGCTCCAGTGTTAGGTAAATATGTATTTGGGATTGTGATATTTTCCTGTTGGACTAGTCCTTTTATCATTATATAATGTCCCTCTTTTTCTTTTTAAACTGCTGTTGCTTTAAAGTTTGTTTTGTCTGATACAAGAATAGCTACTCTGCTTGCTTTTGGTGTCCGTTTGCGTGGAATATCTTTTTCCACCCCTTCACCTTAAGTTTATTTGAGTCATTATGTGTTGAGTCTATGGAAGACAGCAGAAACTTGGTTGGTGAATTCTTATCCATTCTGCTATTCTGCATCTTTTAAGTTGAGCATTTAGACCATTTACATTCAATGAGATGTGAGGTACTATTCTACTCATTGTGCTATTTGTTGCCTAAATACCTTGGGTTTTTTTTTTTTTTTCATTATGTTATCATTATATATGTTCTGTGAGATTTATGCTTTAAGGAGTCTCTATTTTGGTGTAGTTTGAAGATTTGTTTCGAGATTTAGAGCTCTTTTTAGCATTCTTGTAGTGCTGGCTTGGTAGTGGGAAATTCTGTCAGCATTTGTGTCTGAAAAAGGCCGTATCTTTCCTGCATTTTTGAAACTCAATTTTACTGGATACAAAATTCGTGGCTAATAATTGTTTTGTTTAAGGAGGCTGAAAATAGGACCCCAATCCTTGCTAGCTTGTAGAGTTTCTGCTGATAAATCTGCTATTAATCTGATAAGGTTTCCTTTATAGGTTACCTGATGCTTTTGCCTCTCAGCTCTTCAGATTCTTTCCTTTGTCTTGACTTTAGATAACCTGATGACAACGTGCCTAGGCAATGATCTTTTTGCGATGAATTGCCCAGGTGTTCTTTGAGCTTCTTGTATTTGGATGTCTAGAACTCCAGCAAGGCTGGGAAAGTTTTCCTCAATTATTCCATGAAATATGTTTTCCAAACGTTTAGACTTCTCTTTTTCCTTGGGAGCATCAATTATTCTTAGGTTTGGACATTTAACATAGTCTTAAACTTCTTGAAGAGTTTGTTCATTTTTTATTCTTTTTTCTTTGTCTTTGATGAACTGGGTTAATTTGAAAACCTTGTCTTTGAGCTCTTAAGTTCTTTCTTCTGCTTGTTTAATTTTATTACTGGGACTCTCCAGTGCATTTTGCATTTCTCTAAGTGTGTCCTTGACTTCCAGAAGTTGTGATTTTTTTTTTTTTTTTTTGAGACAGCGTATTGCTCTGTCACCCAGGCTGGAGTGCAGTGGCGTGATCTTGGCTCACTGCAACCTCTGCTTCCCAGGCTCAAAAATTCTCCTGCCTCAGCCTCCCGAGTAGCTGGGATTACAAGCGTGTGCCACCACATCCAGCTAATTTTTGTGTTTTTAGTAGAGATGGGGTTTCACCATGTTGGTCAGGCTGGTCTCAAACTCCTGACCTCCTGATCTGCCTGCCTTGGCCTCACAAAATGCTGAGATTACAGGCATGAGCCACCGTGCTCGCCTGTGATTGTTTTTTATTTCTGGTATCTCTCTCTCTCTGAAGAATTGTGCTTTCATATCCTTTATTGTGTTTTTGATTTCTTTAAGGTAGATTTCACCTTTCTCTGGTGCTTCCTTGATTAGCTTAATAACTGACCTTCTGAATTATTTTTCTGGCAGTCCAGAGGTTTTGTCTTGTTTGGATACATTGCTGGGGAGCTGGTGTGATCCTCGTCTTGTCATGTGACTAGAATTGTTTTTCTGGTTCGTTCTCATTCGGATCGACTATGTCAGAGGGAAGAGCTGGGATTCGAGGGCTGCTGTTCAGATTCTTTTGTCCCATGGGGTACTCCCTTGATGTGATATTCTCCCTCTTCCCCTAGGAATGGGGCTTCCTGAGAGCTGAACTGCAGTGGTTGTGTTTTCTCTTCTGGGTCTAGCCACCCAGCGGAGCCACCAGGCTCCAGTCTGGTACTCAGGAGTGTCTGCAAAGAGCCCTGTGATGTCATCCATCTTCAGGTCTTGCAGCCACAGATACCAGTACCTGCTCCAGTGGAGGTGGCAGAGGAGTGAAGAGGACTCTGTGAGGATCCTTGGTTGTGTTTCTGTTGAGTGCGCTGGTTTTGGGGCGGTTGGCCTCTAGCCAGGAGGTGGTGCTTTCAACAGCACATCAGCTGCAGTCTTATAGGGAGGATGCAGACCTGCCCTAGGGGGACCTGGCTAAACATTCAGGTTTCTCATGCAGTGGGCAGGGCCATAGACCTCCTAAGAGAAGATGACCTTTGTCTTAGTTACCAGGGCGGGTAGAGAAAGACCACCAGGTGAGGGCAGGGATAGGACTGTCTGAGCTCAGCCTCTCCGTGGGTGGGGCTTGCTACTGCTACTGTGGGGACGACAGTGTGGTTCCCAGTCCAGTGGAGTTAAATTCCCAGGGGAATTATGGCTACCTTTTCTGAGTCATACATGTCGCCCGGGAAGTTGGGGAAAGCCAGCAGTCACGGGCCTCACCCCACACCCACGCAGCCGGCAGTCCTAAAGGCTGGTCTCACTCCCACCATGAACCCCCAACAGCACCATGTCTACTCCCAGGCAGCTGGTAGCCAGGGTTGAGAACCTACCCCAGACCACCAGCCTCCCCTCTTGGAAAGCAAGCAGACTCACAGTTTTTCAGCGTCTCAGGGAGCCTGTAGTGGCGATTCGGTTCCTTCAAATAGTCGGTGGATGATCTTGGCTTTCCTGGTATATTCCTGTGCTAGTTCTGGGTGTGGTGGCCTGTGTCTGTAGTCCCAGCTACTTGAGGGGCTGAGGCAGGAGGATCACTTTAGCCCGGAAGGTTGATGCTGCAGTTAGCCGCGATCGTGCCACTGCACTCCCCTGGGTGACCTGCTCTAGTAGGTTTTGGGAGAGCTCACCTGAGTGTTGGTTAGAAAGAGTCTAGCACCTCCCCGCATACCCCACACCGCACCCCACTTCTCTCCACATACGATCTGCACACACCAGCTCCCCTTCCACCATGAATGGAGGAGGCTTGAAGCCCTCACCAGATGCAGATGCTGGCACCATGCTGCTTTTACAGCCTGCAGAATCATGAGCCATGTAAGCCTCTTTTCTTTATAAATTACCCAGTCTCAGATATTTCTTTACAGTAACACGACAACAGACAGACAGTGAATGACTCTAATCTGATTCAGTCTTGGTAGGTCACCTGTTCCCAGAAATGTGTCCACTTCATCTAGGCCTTTCAATTTGTTGATGCACAATGTTTCACAGTACTCTCTTATAAGCCCTTGCAATTTTGTTAAATTGGTTATAATATCCCTTCTTTCACTTTCAGTTTTAGTTACTTGAGTCTTCTCTCTTTGTATCTTAGTCATTCTAGCTAAAAGTTTTCAATTTTGTTGATCTTTTTGAAAAATCAACTCAGTTTCATTGATTTTTCTTTATTGCTTTCTATTCTCTAGTTTATTTCTGATCTAATCTTTATTATTTCCCTCTTCTGCTAGCGTGGAGTTTAGTTTGTTTGTTTTCTATTTCTTTGAGGTGTAAGTTTAGGTTGTTGATTTGAGATCTTTCTTCTTTTTTACTGTGGGTATATACAGCTATAAATTTCCTTCTCAGCACCATTTTCACAGCATCCCAGAAGTTTTGGTATATTGTTTTCATTTTTATTTGTCTCAAACTATTTTCTAATTTTCCTGTGATTTCTTCTTTGAGCTACTGTTTAACAGTGTGCGAATTCCCACATATTTGCATATTTTCCAGTGTTCCTTTGCTACTGATTTCTAGTTTCATTCCACTGTGGTTGGAAAGGATACTTCGTATTATTATTTTAACCTTTTTAAATTTATTAAGTGTTGTTTTATGGTCTAATGTATGGTTTATCCTGGAGAATGTTCCACGTGGACTTGAGAAAACTGTGTGTCTGCTGTTGCCGAGTTCCGTGTGTTTTTTAAATAGAGGAGACTGTCCTATCAATGTAGTTAATATATCTTACAGATTTATGTCTTTAATCCATCTCTATTTTGTATGTGGTAAGAAGAAGGAATCCAACTTAACTTTTTACAGAGTTAGTCAGTTATTCCTACATTATCCGCCCCCTAAAAAAAGACACTTATCTTTAATCATTAAAATGAAGTCCCACCCGTAACCTACACCGAGTTCCTTTTCATACATGTACTTGCATTTTTCCTCTGTATTATGTAATTTCTAAAAGCATAGTTTGTCTTAAACAAACCCATTCATTACAAAGTAATTGACATGTCTCTTAATCTTTGGTCCCCTCTCTATCTTTTTTTCTTTCAAATACATGTTAGAGTGGCTTCTTTTTACTAAAGATTTCGGTAGAGTTTGGATTTTGCTGATTGCCTCCTGCGATGTTGTCTAGTATATGCTTTCTTGATCCCTGCATTTCCTGAAAATTTCTAGTTAAATCAGATTCAGGTTTGAGTCTTAGGAAGGGAAGACTGCTTCCTAGATGGTGGTGTGTATTTGCCTCTAGTTGTCTCTTTTGCTGATGTTAGCAGCTGCACTACATTCTAATTAGGTGTGTTCTGTCCCCTTTCTGCTACATGGTGAGCACTTGGGACAGTATATGCTGTGTTCATCACTTTCTCCCTACTACCTAGCACCATTTCTGGAAAACCAAGGGATCCAATATTATCTAAATTTTTAGTGAATGCAGGAGCTCAAGGTTCAGTCTTATCTCTTCTACTAACTCTAATAGATCATTGACAAGACACTTAATTTTTGTGAATCTTATTTTCACAGTCTGTAAAATGAAGGGATTGGCATTAGCATGGCCCCTAATGTCCCTTGAATGATTCTACAACATGGTCATGCAAAGGTCAGGAAGATAGGCTGTCTTTTTCCTCCAGAGGTTGCAAGAAATAAAGAATTCCCTTCCATGCAGATATACTGACCGAGAAATGCTTTCTGGAGGGACGTTTTTGTCTTGTTTTTGCAGAAACACATTTGATTTTCACAACAAATCTGTACTTAGAATAGAATATAGTTTGTTGGTTACATATATCAAAATGAAGAAATGTTCAATTATATTCAGTTCCATTCCATGATGGACTAGAATATAACAATATAATATATATATTATAATGCCGGTATGCACATGAACACATATGAGTAACTAATTTAAGTTCTGCTGAGAAAAATGCCAGAAACAAGGAGATAGGCCTATTGTCTATAAACAAGTGCATATATTAAGTAATTATAAAACCACCCTCCGTCTTTCTTGTTGCTGTTGTTTTAGAAGCACGGTCTTGCTCTCTGGCCCAGGCTGGAGTGCAGTGACGCAGTCATAGCTCACTGCAGCTCAAACTCCTGGGCTCAACCAATCCTCCGACCTTAGCCTCCTGAGTAGCTGGGACTGTAGGTGCACCTCATCTTTACCGGCTAATTTTCTACTTTGTAAGAGACAGGGTCTTGTTGTTGTCCAGGCTGGTCTCAAATTCCTGGCCTCAAGAGATCCTTCCCCCTGAGCCTCCTTGAGTCATTGGGATTACAGGTATGAGTCACCACACCCAGCAACCTTCCATTCTTAAACAACTTTTGTTTAATTTCCAACAAACAACAGGAAAAACAAACTGTCCACCTTGAAAATAATGACATAAAATCATATTCATTTTTTTCTATATCTACACATGTGTACAGATATACCCATATAACTTTTATTAAAACAAATATACACAAGCAAAGATCCCATTAAAGTTCATCCTTGGCAGTAACAAGGTACAGATATGAGTAAAAAGAAGTAAAAACATGCAAGTTTACTACATCATGGCCTATGTTTTCAAAAACAAAAAATTAAATCGTTTTTTGGAAAAACAAGCTTCCTCAACTTTTATTAAAATTTATATCCAGACTGCAAGAAAATAGTTACCAGTATAAAATGATATCAGAACTCAAATTAACATCTTATATTTAACCACGTTGAGTTTTCTAAGCATTGTCTAAGCAAACAGTTATTCTCTAGCACAATGGTCAGAGAGTTAATGGAGATATAATTTTTCTAGGCAGAAATCAGTTATGTTCTCCTATGCAAACCAAACAGTTGAATCGATTCTTACTCTTGTATCGTAAGCACTGAGGCTCATCCAGTACTTATTAGAATGGTGCTTGGTGGATAATCACTAGTCCCTTTGTGCACCAAAACTCAAGAGTTCTTAGAGGCTTGTTGAACATCATCATAGCAAGAGAAGGTACCACTCATTTTTTTCGTGGCACCTTCTCTAGACACATCTGCATCACACTGCAACATAACAGTTCTATCCGAAATAAGAGCACCAGATTATCACAGTAAAAGGACAAAGGCAAGTGTCTCCTTTCTAAAAACAATGGTAATCTATTGGCTTTAAAACAGCCACGGTCATCATATTCTCCTACAATCGGAACACAGAAATGTGTCCTCGTAATCAAGGTACCCTTTTCTGGGAACATAGCATTACTTCATTATTACTAACAACACAGCGTGGCACCTCAATAATCTTTTATCTCTTCAAAGCTGTAGAGGCTGTTCATATTCTCTAAGATCAACAACATTATCATTGAAACAAAAAGCAGCCAGCTGGCTAAAACACACAACATGCACACACACAGACACACACACAAACTTGTTCTCTCATGTTAAACTCTGTAACAGTAAAAAAAACACTCCTAAATAGTTGTTTCTATTAAACAGTTTCTGTTCCAGAGAAGAAAAATACAATAATATATATGATTAGGGGTCATGATTCTAAAATCATTAACTTTATTTTTTTTATGATTGTGGTTCCATTGATTTAAATTTTCCTTTACCACTTTCAAACAAGGTGACCACACCCTCGACTCCGTTGTTCTTCTGAGGGTAAACAACTGTGAGGTGACCCCAATTAGGGATGTCCCAATAGGCAGTAAGCTGACAGCACAAGAGCTTCAATCATAAACCT
>NW_012102221.1:2292393-2298465 GCF_000951045.1 Mandrillus leucophaeus | reverse complement strand
GTTTCTCCATGTTGGTCAAGCTGGTCTCAAACTCCTGACCTTAGGTCCTCAGGTGATCCGCCTGCCTAGGCCTCCCAAAGTGCTCGTATTACAGGCATGAGTCACTGCACCTGACCTAGAGCATTTTTTATATTGTACACAATAACTTTTTTTAATGGAGATGCTTTATTTTCAAGCATAAAAGTAGAAAAAAGTAAAAGGAAGAATGGAACAAGAACTTTTGAAAATTATGTTTTCACAAGAAAAAGCTGCTTATAGATTTTGCTCACGTAATTCCCAAATATAATAATTCAGTCCTTTAAGATGACTTAAAAACGTATTCCAAATGTGTTTGCTTATTCACAGTGAAATATTTGGTGATGAATCAGAGGTAGTCCAAAAAATGATCAAAATTCATTACCTAACATTCATGTTGAACGTGTTTAATCACTAAGCAATTATGGATTTAATATCTAAGATTGATTATCCTGTCAGATTGCCTCCCAGAATGTTTAAAATCAAGTTGCTCTGCTGCTTTGTCAGAAAAATATGTGACTGCTTATGCATGTCCATGATTTACACAAACACACATATTTGGTAATGAGACATACAATAGAGCAAACTGAAGTTATTCCTTTCCCCAATCTATAGTATCATTAACTCTTTAGTTTTAAACGAAGAAAAACCGTATTTTATATGACTATGAAGCTTACATAATATAGTATAGGGAGTATGTCCCAAACTAATCTGTTCCAACAGGTATAAGAAAAATACAACAATATATGTTTAAAAGTTACATTCACTAAAGGCAAAAAAGATAATCCCATATGGTTTAGATTTTCCGTAGGAGAATACAATTGAAGCAAGCTCTCCGGTGATAATATTCAAATAATTTATGTAAATTAGAATGGTCAAATGTTTCTGTCTTTGCAATCCAACTGGATGTTAGTATAGGTACTTAAATTATGGAATGCTTATAATTGCACAGCATTCCAGTAACTGATAGAAGAAAAGACAATGATAGATGCTGATCCTTATTCCACATCAAATGGCCTTGCATAGACTTTGCCTAACCAGAGCCTCAGATCCCAGTGAGTGCTTTTAAAAAGGGGCATTTTTCCCTGTTATAACACAGGTACTATTTTTGGCCTCACAAAGCCTCCAGCCTAGGCAGTGAAATCCCAGCTATAGACAAGTGCAAATAATCCTAGAATTTGCAAATATGCCACAGAAAATATCATTATCTCTTTTATGGCAACCCTCACATCACCACTAGTACTCCCATAGGCGGAGGGGAGACTGGCAAATATTCTTTACCCTGGAAACAAGTGATTCTGACAGACTGCAGATACTTGCCTCAATACAGGCCGACAGCTCCTTAATACAGCTTAGCAGATTTCATGAAAAAGGCTGCTTCCGGGCCGGGTGCGGTGGCTCACACCTGTAATCCCAGCACTTCAGGAGGCCGAGGTGGATGGATCCCAAGGTCAAGAGATCGAGACCATCCTGGCCAACATGGTAAAACCCCATCTCTACTAAAAATACACACACACAGAAAATAGCTGAGCATGGTGGCACACACCTGTAGTCCCAGCTACTCGGGAGGCTGAGGCAGGAGAATTGTTTCAACCCGGAAGGCAGAGGTTGCAGTGAGCCAGGATTGCACCACTGCACTCCAGTCTGGTGACAGAGCGAGGCTCTGTTTCAAAAAGAAAAAAAGAAAAAGATAAAGTCGCTTCCTTGAATAAGGAGCACATCTCCAGTGATACTACACGATGCTACCCAGGCACCCACTAGTCCTGTGCAACAGTCATTTGATAAGTCCTAATCTAATGGTCTTGAAAGAGTTAATCTTCCAAAGAGACTACAAAATAATTTGTACACTGAAAATATCAAGCACAACTGATTACATATCCGAGTTTTTCCAGAGGAAAAAACATAGAGCTAAGGGTGCTGTACTTATTGATATCACAGTGAGGAACCAGAGAAAATACCTCGAATGATTATGAGACTTCTACATGGGATTCTAGCAGGGGAAACCAGGGTCTCTACTTTGATCTTTATGAGTTGCTGTTCCATTGGCAATATTTTAACTATCTGATGGTAGTGAAAAATCATTTCAATATTTTAAAGTTACATTCTTGATTTTCAGGTGAGATACTCTTGGCAATATTTTAAAGGGCACAGTTTTCTATTCACTATGTTTGCTGACATACAGTTCAAATATAGTACAATATAGAAATAAAGAAGTAAAATTCCATAAAGAACAAAGGAATCATATCGCAACATAGTAATTCATACCAAGCAGCAAGAAAAGAGTGTAAAATAAACTGCAAAAAGCCTTCAGTTGAGCACGGTTAATTTTTTAAGTTTCGGTTATCTGAAATTTGGAACACTGGCCTAAATATTATCTTTACTATTTAAATTTGATTTTGATAAGAACTCAGAACTTTTACACATAAATGACTTGGGTAAAGTTTTGGAAACAACTTACACACACACACACACACACACACCCCAACAATGACAAACATAATTTGGTGTTTTCCAAATATGCTTAATGAAGAGAATCATTAGCAAATATATCCAGATAACTTTTTGTCTTACGTATATAGTTGCAAATCAGCAATTTATTCTAGTATGTGACAGCTTTGCTACAGACTTTTAAAATACAAGAAAACATGGTTATAATCTGTAGCAAAACACTTGATATAACATACCTCACAGTAGTCTCAAATAACCATTTGGGGTAAACTTCCGCCAAAGTTTATGAAACCATAGTTTTGCAATGCATTTTTTCTTCTCTCAGACTTTCAGTACTATTAGGGCAGTGAAATTCTAAAATGAATTATTGAAGAACATTGTTTTGCAGTATCTATAAAAGAAAAGCTATCTGGTTTCAGTTATTTACTTGCACAACTAAAGCGTCAATCTAGAACAGATTCAGCACCATATCAAAAAGTCTACAGCAACTTGATCTTTTGTCATTTTTAACTGAGCTCATTTGTCATTTTTAACTGAGCTCATTTGACAAATTAATGAATTAACAGAGATCAATTCAAAACGGCTGCTCAGTGACACAATAATAATAAGCCAAATGTCTAATACATTTAAATAAAATTGTATACATAGCTACTACTTTAAAGTCCCAGGGTAATTGACATGTGAATAAGAGCTCTGTAATATAATTTAGTTTTTTTTTGTTTGTTTGTTTTTTGTTTTTTTTTTTGAGGCGGAGTCTCATTCTGTAGCCCAAGTTGGAATGCACTGATACGATCTCGGCTCACCACAAGCTCTGCCTCCAGGGCTCAAGGGATTCTCCTGCCTCAGTCTCCTGAGTAGCTGGGATTACAGGTGTGCACCACCACACCCGGCTAATTTTTTGTATTTTATTAGAGATGGGATTTCATCATGTTGCCCAGGGTGGTCTCGAACTCCTGAGCTCAGCTGATCTGCCCGTCTCAGCCTCTCAAAGGGCTGGGATTACAGGTGTGAGCGACTGTGCCCAGCCTATAATTTAGTTCTTTATCTGGTTGTATGCACAACTCGTGGTATAGAGCAGCAAACATTTATGACCATGAGTGTAGCTACCCAATGCTAACTCCGCCAACTGAAAGGTTTGTGCTGTTGGTTGTGGTTGTGATTGTTGATGAGCCATTAACTGATTTATGTTCAGCCTTTCCCTCTGTAATAAGAGGCACTCATCCCACTTTCATTGTTCCATTTACAAAAAAAAAAAAAATTGTTCCGTTTGCTCATTTATAAATAAAATTCTCTATTCATTTTTCTGCTAGAAATCTTCAAAAAGCGAAGAAGAATGCAATTACCCCTTTTGTGGCCCTCATTTACAATAAAAGTTTGCACACTCCTTCCCCTGAATGCAGTCAGCAGCTCACTCTCACCCAAGCCCTGAACCACATTCCTCAGTTAACATGTAACTCTATACATTCTGTACTTCTCTTGACTGGTAGAATTGGAGGTGTTTACAAAGCTGACAGTACATTAGTTCAGAAACTATGGCAGCAACCAGGTAAAGCTGGAAGGTTCCTCCACCACCCGGCTTTTCTAGACATCTGTCAACAGGAAAGCAACACGGAAAGGCGCGAGGCCTTGAGTAGCATGTGCATCTCGCCGGGAATGCGGTGCCGTTTTAAACCGAGTCCACCTTTACTAGATTGTTTTTGGTCGTCAGTGGAGACGGCTTGCATTTAACCCTATCGGCCACGTCGTTAGAGCTATCCACAAAGAACATCCTGGCTGTACACAGTGAGACTATAATTCTTCTGTATTCCTTCCTGAAATTTTGGTTCAGTAGCCCGTATATAATGGCATTGAGGCAGCTGTTGAAATACGCCATGTAGTAACTCGCCACAAACAGCCACTCTGGGATCCTCGGCACCATGCTGGCGGGGTCAGAGGCCACGGCCAGGCCAATGAAGTTCAGAGGCGCCCAGCAAATGGCAAAAAGGACGAAAACCACAAACATGGTGACAAAATTCCTGAAGTCCTGTGGTTTCAGCCTGGGTTTGCGGTCCGGCTTCACCCTCTGTCTGACCTGGAGAACCAGGATCCATATTCTCAGGTAACAGAAGATGACAATGATCATGGGGACGAGGAAGTGGAACACCACCACGGCGATGGTGTAGGCAGAGCTGACGGACTGCGCGAAGGTGCACGAGTAGATCCTCGGGTCGTACTGGAGAGTCCCGGCACGGAGGTTGGGCAGGACAGCCACCAGCGTCAGGAGCCATATGAGGAGCACGTAGCAGAAGGAGTTCTTGCTGCTGTACAGTTTGTCGTACTTGAGACTGTGGCAGATGTAGCAGTAGCGGTTGATGGCAATGCCGGTGATGTTGAATATCGAGCCGATGACACTCAGGCCCATCAGGAACCCACTGATTTGGCAGTGCAGATACCCCAGGTTCCACCCATTGTTAAATATCGACGTCAGCACCAACGGGTACGGATAAACAGCCACCACCAGGTCGGCCACCGCTAAGCTCACCACAAAGATGTTTCCTGAAAGAGAAACATTTAGAAAATACAGTGAAGACCAGTTCACACTGGGTTTTCTGTTACAATTGTTAAAGAAGGAGCTGCTTTTGCCTGCAGCTCTGATGACCTGACGTCACAGCTGCTGCCACACTGCAAATGAACTGGAGGCCATTTCACCGGACGCCAGCCCACTGCCGCTCGTGACATATCAAACCCACTGTTCACACGTTCCCGCCTCCCCAGAACAGGCCCTGTTCCCTGTTCCCTGTTCCCTGTTCAAAACTGCTGTCTTTCAAACCCTTCAGTTTCTCATTTCTTAAAAAGTCCTGAGATCAGAATACTTGCATTCCATCTGTTGTTCTAGAGCCTTCTACATCACCTGAGCAATCTCATATGATGTTATTTCTCAAGCCAGCCACAACTGCCTTAAGTTCAAGTCTTCATTCCCGCTGTAGTCCTGCAGCAGCTCCCAAGGGGCCTCTAGCTTCTGTCCTCGCTGATCCTACAGCGCGGGAGTTACGATCGAGAGGGCTGTGTCATCAGCCGTCTGGATGAGAACACGGCTTCACTCCATACCAACTGTCCAACCGGGGCACGTTACTTGACCTCCCCAAGCTTCTGCCTCCTCTCCTAGATGATAGGATAATGAGCATCTTCCTCTTAGGGCTGCGGTGAGCATGACATGAGACTATCTGTGGCGAGTGCCATGCACCGTGCCTTACACCAGAGAAATGTTCTTATTCTACGACTCCCTCACCTTGAACCAAAGGAAAATGCAGAAATTCTCCTAGATTTTATAAAGAACTTATGTTACAAAACTTAAACCCTAAATAGTCTAACTATTAATTTTCTCAACATAGCAACACATATTTAATTATAGAAAAAAAAAACTCTGGTCACTTTTTTATTTTTATTTTTTATTTATTTATTTATTTTGAGACCGAGTCTTGTTCTGTCACCCAGTCTGGAGTGCAATGATCTGATCTTGGCTCACCCTAACCTCCACCTCCAGGGCTCATCCTCCCACCTCAGCCTCCCAAATAGTGGGGACCACAAGTGCACACCACCATACCAGGCTGATTTTTGTATTTTTGTAGA
>NW_012102221.1:2288861-2291123 GCF_000951045.1 Mandrillus leucophaeus | reverse complement strand
TTTGAAATGAAACAGCCCATAGCAGTCATGATGAAAGAAAGGTAAAATTTGTGCCATTTATTTAGGAATTTCAGATAAATTGTCATAAAAGCAAATTCTTTAAAAATTGGTTGTATTCATCCAAATTAAAGTTACAAAGGCAAGTTTATTTTTCCCACAGATCACTTTCAATTAGTGTTGAAACACCTAAATTCCTAAGAGGCATATTTTAATAAATTATTAGCTCAAAATGTTTAATGCTTTGAAAGTATCTATACTATGTGAAATTCTGTTCCAAATTAAATTATCATTCTAACAGCACATTTTTACCCAGAGTGTCATGATGACAAACTGGCCTAATACTGGATTTATTTTTAAAAGACCTTAAAAACGAAATCACAAATGATGTCATACATTTCTTTCATGGCTCGAATACCCTGCTTCATTTATTTTATAGTAATTACATTGCATTCTAATTCAAGTAATTGCATTAATTAGATCATTAGTTTAATTCTTTGAATTAATCCCATTTTACAAATGCTTAGTGAAAATTAATTAAGCCACAGACTCCATACAGGTACGGCTATCAGGTAGCTCACATAAAGCTTTAGCACAGGCGTTCATGTGTGCATGGGGGGTGTGTGGTGTCTGGGGGAGAAGGAAAAAGGGAATTTCCTTTTTTCTTTTATGAAGTTCACCAGATAAGAGTAATTAAATCATCTAATTATAATTATACATATTATAAGTTCATCTATTCCATTCTGAAATCTATGTAACTCCAGATATATGGACAATCTACCCATTTCTACAGATATCCAGGACTGTATGCAACAAGCTTAATAATGCATTCTGAAATGTCAAATAATGTCTGTTCATGGGTAACAGTTTCTTCTCTGTTGAATATAGTTCCAATCCTTACTGTGGCAGAATCACAGAATAATAGGATGTTAAAATTGAGAGATGTGTTAATGATCTCCCTGGATAATTCCTGCTTTTTAAAGATGAGAAAACAAAAATATAGAGTTAAATTGGATGAAGTCGTACGACTGCTTAGTGAAAGAGTCAGGATTATAGCAATGCTATGAATTGGTGTTGTTCAATGTTATTTCCCTGAGAAAGCTCCTGTGCTCCTACAGATATGAGACTCAGAAACTGGGCCCTGTGGCTACATCCTGGCTTACAGCCTCTCCAGGCACAATTCTAAAGAAGCATATTAGAACTAGAACCTTCTAAAGAGAAGATGGGGGAGGAAAACACCTAGAAGTCAGTATGCTGGCAACAAGACGGACAGCAATCAGCCTCACGGTGATTAAAGGCGCCAACTATAAAATGCACAGTCAATATTTGCTCCCAGGAATAAAACTTTAAATTGGAAGTGAAATATGGCATAGATATGAATAAAATAAGGTAACAGACAACTAAAATGTCAGCTTGCCGGGAATGCCTTCCTCAGAACTAGTCCCGTGAGTCCCTTCTGGGAATGACACAGCAACACGGCGTTGCTTTTCTGTTTATCGCAATTATGTCTCTACTTCTCCCCATCTCCCACAGCCCCAGCTGTCACCTCGGCGAGGACACTGCCTGCTTTGACATCTTCTCCCTCCACCTTGAACAGTACCTGGCCGAGGGTTAATCAATGTACGGTGGGTTTATATTGTGTCAACTTCGCGAAGCTGAAAAGACTTTTTCTTGCACCGCTCCGGGTCAGTGTTCCCCACAAGAGGCAACTGCGTGAGATTTTGAAGGCAGAAGTGCAGCAGCAGCTCACTGTCTGTGCTCAGAACATCTGTGTCCAGTGCCAGACGCCACTGCAAGCTCGGCGCTCTGAGTCTTACCTGCTGCCCTGCAGGGGGTGGGCGGCAGCAGTGTGCCCACAGCTTCTCCAGCTCCTGCTCACCTCCTCCTGGCTTGGAGGAAGTGACAGACCAATTCATAAGGTGAGTTTCGACCATCCTCCAGAGCTCCAGTCCTTCCTCCCAGATTCTAGCTTCCCCTGCGTCCCCTCCTAACATCCAGCTTTCCTTCTCAACTCCGTGAACTTGAACCAGCAGCGCCAGACACAGGAGTGAAAGCCTCAAATACACTATTTCGTCAGCTCACACAACTGCTCCAGCAGTTTTGCTGCTTGGATTGATTGAATCCAGACTGATACAGAATTTGGTTCTGGAAGTGGACTAACGAGAACCTTCAGGAGGGTTTCTCTGTGTTGGTTTTGGGTTACCTGCAGTTGATTCTGTAACAGGACTAGATTTAAAGTATTAGAAACCCTATTTCCAGTAGTTA
>NW_012102221.1:2285223-2287401 GCF_000951045.1 Mandrillus leucophaeus | reverse complement strand
CCGTTCTCCCAAGTCTACCTCAAATAGAAATGCCGAGGCCTTTGCTCGTTTGCCCACCTAGAGGTAAGAGCCCACCTAGAGGTAAGAGCCCACCTAGAGGTAAGAGCCTCCTTTGAAGAGTCTTAAACCACTTTGTACTGCTTTTTACTCAGGTTAAATTATAATAAATTCAATTCAGTTTACATAGTAAATGCATATATTTGGTGCTGGGGAAACAGGAATTGAGAGACAGGAAAAGCCAAAAAAATTACACTAGAGTGGCCAGGAGCGGTGGCTCACACCTGTAATCCCAGCACTTTGCGGGGCCGAGGTGGGTGGATCAAACGTCAGGAGTTCAGGACCAGCCTGGCCAACATGGTGAAACCCCGTCTCTACTAAAAATACAAAAATTAGCTGGGCATGGTGACAGGCGCCTGTAATCCCAGCTACTCGGGAGGCTGAGCCAGGAGAATTGCTTGAACCTGGGAGGCGGAGGTTACAGTGAGCAGGGATTGCACTCCAGCCTGGGCAACAAGAGCAAAACTCCGTCTCAAATTAAAAAAAAAGAAAGAGAAAATTATACTAGAGTAAGCAACAGCACCAGAGCACACACCGAACCAGAAGCAGTGAGGAAAGGGGTGCGCTAGACAGGGACCTCGGAGGGAGCCCCAGGTGGAGGGACAGATGATTTCGCCTTCTATTCTATTGACCTGTAAGCCAGGCTTCCCTGCCTGACTCGAGACAGTGGCCCTCGTGAGTACATTTCCTCATATTTGCGTACATTTCCTCATATTTGCAAATATGAGTACATTTCCTCATATTTGCGTCCTAGACCACACCCAATAAATACAGTGACTTTTGCTCATACCCTTGATGAGTTAATTAAACTGTCACTTCTCAGCGTTTGAAATGAAACAGCCCATAGCAGTCATGATGAAAGAAAGGTAAAATTTGTGCCATTTATTTAGGAATTTCAGATAAATTGTCATAAAAGCAAATTCTTTAAAAATTGGTTGTATTCATCCAAATTAAAGTTACAAAGGCAAGTTTATTTTTCCCACAGATCACTTTCAATTAGTGTTGAAACACCTAAATTCCTAAGAGGCATATTTTAATAAATTATTAGCTCAAAATGTTTAATGCTTTGAAAGTATCTATACTATGTGAAATTCTGTTCCAAATTAAATTATCATTCTAACAGCACATTTTTACCCAGAGTGTCATGATGACAAACTGGCCTAATACTGGATTTATTTTTAAAAGACCTTAAAAACGAAATCACAAATGATGTCATACATTTCTTTCATGGCTCGAATACCCTGCTTCATTTATTTTATAGTAATTACATTGCATTCTAATTCAAGTAATTGCATTAATTAGATCATTAGTTTAATTCTTTGAATTAATCCCATTTTACAAATGCTTAGTGAAAATTAATTAAGCCACAGACTCCATACAGGTACGGCTATCAGGTAGCTCACATAAAGCTTTAGCACAGGCGTTCATGTGTGCATGGGGGGTGTGTGGTGTCTGGGGGAGAAGGAAAAAGGGAATTTCCTTTTTTCTTTTATGAAGTTCACCAGATAAGAGTAATTAAATCATCTAATTATAATTATACATATTATAAGTTCATCTATTCCATTCTGAAATCTATGTAACTCCAGATATATGGACAATCTACCCATTTCTACAGATATCCAGGACTGTATGCAACAAGCTTAATAATGCATTCTGAAATGTCAAATAATGTCTGTTCATGGGTAACAGTTTCTTCTCTGTTGAATATAGTTCCAATCCTTACTGTGGCAGAATCACAGAATAATAGGATGTTAAAATTGAGAGATGTGTTAATGATCTCCCTGGATAATTCCTGCTTTTTAAAGGTGAGAAAACAAAAATATAGAGTTAAATTGGATGAAGTCGTACGACTGCTTAGTGAAAGAGTCAGGATTATAGCAATGCTATGAATTGGTGTTGTTCAATGTTATTTCCCTGAGAAAGCTCCTGTGCTCCTACAGATATGAGACTCAGAAACTGGGCCCTGTGGCTACATCCTGGCTTACAGCCTCTCCAGGCACAATTCTAAAGAAGCATATTAGAACTAGAACCTTCTAAAGAGAAGATGGGGGAGGAAAACACCTAGAAGTCAGTATGCTGGCAACAAGACGGACAGCAATCAGCCTCACGGTGATTAAAGGC
>NW_012102221.1:2268634-2282853 GCF_000951045.1 Mandrillus leucophaeus | reverse complement strand
GAATTCGAAATGAGATTTGGCTGGGGACACAGCCAAACCATATCAATGCTCATGTCCCACAGTTGGCCCTGCAGAACCTGTGAATATGTGAAGTTGGCCCCCTATATCTTTGAGTTCCACATCCCTCAAAGATTGTATTTTCAAGCCATGATTAGTTGAATCCCTGAAAGTGGAACCCATGGATATGGAGGGAGCACTGCATGTAATAGGGAGACTGTAAGAAGGCCTTAGCAGGCACATTCAGATGACTCATAACACAGACCCTTAGTATTTTGCAGCAAATCTGTGCTCTCCTTTGCAGATACCATTTTTTACTTCCTACTTGACCTTAGTAGAGTCTGAATGCTTGAACGTGGACACCCAAGTGACCATGTGATCTGAAAGCTCTCTCAAGGACCAGGTGCTGTCTGACCTACCAAATCATAAAGTTGCCCATCACAGCATCAAACAGAAGCCGTGCATCCAAGATCTGGCTCCAGCAGCTCCTGAAGGCACAGGGAAGATGCACGAGCAAGTGGCTCAGAGGCCATGGCCCACATTCCTGCCACCCTGCCTCCATTCCCTCAGCATGCTCCTATGGCCTCATGAGGATGTGCCCCTGAGCAGCTTAATAAGAAAGAAAAAAAAAAACCTTCTTACCTGGTTTCCATATGGCTTTTCATGACCTACGGACACTACCTGAAACTGGATGGTTGCAGCACTACAGACTCAATCCAGTATGGCCCTGAAAAACAAGGATGGAGGAAGACCCTCCCAGGAAACAGAACTTGGAGCAATGCTTCAAAAAGAACTTCAAACTGGTTGTTCATTTGTCCTGGAAGGAGAGAGGGCCACAGGTTCAGATCTGCACTGATTAATGGGCAGTGGCTAATGATCAGCTAGATCAGGGGTCCCCGACCTGATGGGGACAATGGCTAATGGTCAGCTAGATTCATAGGCAGTGGTTAATGGTCAGCTCGATCGGGTTGGAGATGCCTGATCTAACTGACCATTAGCCACTGATCTAGCTGACCATTAGCCACAGACTGGGTCCGTGACCTGGTAGGAACCAGGCTGCACAGCAGGAGGTGAGTGGCATGTGAGCAAGCACTACCGCCGAAGCTCCCTTCCTGTCAGCTCAGCGGCGGTATTACATTCTCATAGGAGCGCGAACCCTGTCGTGAACTCCATGTGAGGGATCGAGGTTGCACACTCCTTATGAGAATTTAACTAATGCCTGATGATTTGAGGTGGGACAGTTTCATCCCAAAACCATTCCCCCACCCTGTCCTGTGGAAAACTTGTGTTCCATGAAACTAATCCCTGGTACCAAAAAGGTTAGGGACCACTGAACTAGATGGGCAAGGATTTGGAAGAAACATAATTAGAAAACCAGTTACGGGGCTCTGGAGAAGACATAGGCACACAGACCTCTCAGCATGGACACTCAGTGTGAAGATATTTGTGTCTTGATGGTGGAACCTGTGTATATCAGTTAATCTGTCTTTGGCCACCAGTCCTTGACCGATGGACTCACAAAGTTGTCATGGCAGCAAGGATAGAAGTTATTCATGAGCTCAGCAGCAGATCACTCCTCATGAAAACTGATCTGGATGCAGCCACTGCGGCACTGCTGGATGTCCAGCCTGCCGAGAGTGGAGAGAACACCAACGGAGCACTGTTTCCTGGGAAAATCAGCCAGATGCTGCTGGTAGGTGGATTACATACCACTTCTATCATCAAAGGGAGCAGTGGTTTGTTCTGGCTGGAACAGAGACATACTCTTGAGTATGGATTTGCCTTTCCTACCTTTTCAGGCCCTTAAATCTTCCAGCAACCTAACATCCACGGACTTAAAGGATGCCTCATCCACCATGATGGTATTCCTCATGGCATTGCTTTTGACTAAGGAATTCCTCTGACAGCAATGAAGTACAGCAATGGGGCCATGTCCTGGGAATTCACTGCCCTACCAGTTTCCCATCTCCAAACAGCTGACCTGACAGATTGGTGGAATGGCTTTTGAAGGTTCAGTTTCAGCACCAGGTGGGTGAGCCGAGGGTACAGACCCCTATCATGTGGCACCTGCTGTAAATCAGTGATTAACACAGAGTGTTGTTCGTCCCATGGCCAGGATTCATGAATCAGAAAATCAAGGGTGAAAATGGCCACTCATCCTCTCAAATTACCCTGGTGATACCCTAGCAAAATGTTTGCCTCCTTTCTCTGAAACCTTAGGTTCTGTTGGTCTAAAGTCTTAGTTCCCAAGGGAGCAATGCTTCCACCAGGAGACACTTCATTGGTTTCATTAAACTGGAAATTGAGACTAGGCACAGATCCTGGCACTTTGGGAGGCTGAAGTGAGTGGATCACTTGAGCCCAAGAGTTCAAAGCTGTAGGGAACCATGATGGCTCCACTGCACTCCAGCTCGGACAACAGAGTGAGATCCTGTCTCAAAAAAAAAACAGAAAATAAAAAAACTGGAGGTTGAGAGTGCCACCTGGGGGCTCCTCATTCTAGTGAATCAATAGACAAAGAAGGGGATTACTGTGCTTAACGTGTTTAGTCCTGATTATCAAGGGGAAACTGGGTTATTATTACACAATAAGAGCAAGGAAGTACAGGTCTGGCATGCCAGAACTCCGTAGAGTGTCTCAGTACCCCTGTGCCCTGGGATTGAAGCCAACGGGAAACTAACCCAATACAGGCGGGAATGCCAGTGTCCCAGAGTGTTAGGAATGAAGGCTTCAGCCACCACAACATGCAAACAGCCAGAGGGCAGAGGGAGCGGGGAGGACATGGTAGTTCCAAATACCCACTACGGCCACCTGGCCAACTGCAGAAATGAGGGCTAAAATAATTATGAGTATTTCCTGCTTGCTTTACCATGAATAATTTGTGAATATAGTAATAACTTTGTGTCTCTTTCCCTCTGCTATTCCCCTACCATCTTATATAAGATGTGTTAGTAGTGAACCTTGTATCTCAGAATTTAAGTGATAGGATATCAAATGGGAAATGTGACTCAACTAGAATAATAAAAATCACATAAAGTTGGATAAAAAGACTGTACTTTCTTTTACAAAGAGGGTTAATGTATTTTCAATTTTACAAGGGATAGTTGCATCGTTAGATGGAAGCATAATGTTGATATTTCCTTTATTTTGAAGTTAAATATGGTTAAAAGAGATCTATAGATAGAATCCAAGTTGCCAAGGGGTGGACTGTGTTGAATTACTGTTGCGTCAATCTAGCTGAACTGGAACTATGCTCCCCAGAATTCCGTTTTCTGCATAATTATAGGATTGCCTCATCCACAAAAAAATTTTTTGTAAGATTTGGAAAGTAGAAATGGAGCAGCAGCTATTTTTTAATTTTTATTTGTTTTTCTTGAGATGGAGTCTGGCTCTGTCACCAGGCTGGTATGCAGTGGTGCGACCTTGGCTCACTGCAACCTCCACCGCCCCCTACTCTCGCACGGGGTTCACACCATTCTCCTGCCTTAGTCTCCCGAGTAGCTGGGACTACAGGCATGTGCCACTACGCCCAGCTAATTTTTGTACTTTTAGTTCAGATGGGGTTTCACCATATTGGCCAGGATAGTCTCGATCTCTTGACCTTGTGATCCGCCCATCTTGGCTTCCCAAAGTACTGGGATTACAGGCATAAGCCATCATGCCCGGCCTGCAGCAGCCTTTTGTGTAATGCTTTTTTTATGCTAGATATGCCATCATTAACTAGTGAAGCTCTTAGCTGAGTGAAAATACAGGAATTTCCTATCCTGGGCCAGACTTTTACCTTTTATCAGTCATTTTTGCTCTTTTTTAGAAACCCCACACTCTGCAATCCTCAGGCTGATTTGCATTTGAATGAATATTTCTGCATCATTTTGCTTTTCTGCGAATTACACAGAAATCTATCAACCTGTCTGACACTGTGCAAAGTTTGGACCCTGTGTCTGAAGTTTTCATTAACAAAGAAAATGTGTATTTCTGAAAAACTTCTATGTTTCTACAGCTCTGGTCATCTTTTTCCCCATTTGATAATCTCCAAATCTGTGCAATGATTAAAACTGCAGAGACTTGGTTTCCTTCTGCGTGTGGGTTAGCAGGGTCCGTCACCACAGCAAGCCTGGGCTCCAGGCGGTTCCTGCACATCCTCTGTCTTTCACAGGTGTTGTCCTAGACGCTGCTGGCGCACTTCTCCCCAGAGTGTCTGTGAGTGCTGAGTGCCTTCATTTGGCAAGGACTGCCTCCTTCCCCAAGACTGCCTTCAGTGATCAAAGAGCCACTGACATTGGGGACAAATGACCAGTCCCTTTGCCTCAAGTAATGGCAACTCTGCTGGATTGATGCCCAGAGGCCCCAACTGACGGATGAGGCCAAGTCTCGGCTTTCCCTGAGATCCCATCCCTCCCTGACCCCTTCCCCTGCCCTGGTCTGCTCTCCTCTCTTTCTTACAAGCTCCCCCCCGAGAGTGCGCCCTCAGCAAAGCACGAGTACCAAGCCTCTGTCTCAGGTTCTGTTTCCAGCAAACCTAAAATAGACCTTCAGCCCTATGATGGGATTGGGTGGTTTCCTAAAGAGGTCGCTGGCTTCTTGATAGAAAAAAGGAGCTACTTACTATGGTGTCTTACAGACACAAACCAACCATACTGGAGAGGAGTCACAGACTGTAGCCGCCTTCCCACACCGCTCTTCCAATACTGGGTGAGAGTCACAGACTGTAGCCGCCTCCCCGCACCCCTCTTCCAATACTGGGTGAGAGTCACAGACTGTAGCCGCCTCCCCGCACTCTTCCAATACTGGGTGAGGGTCACACAGACTGTAGCCCCCTCCCCGCACCGCTCTTCCAATACCGGGTAAGAGTCACAGACTGTAGCCGCCTCCCCACACCGCTCTTCCAATACTGGGTAAGAGTCACAGACTGTAGCCGCCTCCCCGCACCCCTCTTCCAATACTGGGTGAGAGTCACAGACTGTAGCTGCCTCCCCGCACCGCTCTTCCAATACTGGGTGAGGGTCACACAGATTGTAGCCCCCTCCCCGCACCCCTCTTCCATGCTCCCGTCCTCGCTATGTGTGCATCTGCTTCCAATATCATGGCAACGTGAAACCACACACATTTGCCCAACAGTCTGTCTCCCGCTGAGACTCAGGTCCCCACTGTGGACATGAACCTTCACATTCCCACGGTGAGCGCAGAGCCCAGCACATAATAGGTGTTGGGAAATCATTTGCTGATTGAACTAATGCACCCTTGGACTCTGAACTGCTCCTCAGAAAAGCAGAAATTACCTGCTCTTCTGCTGGTATCCACCAAGATGCTGGTTTTCCCAGCAGGTCAGTATTCACTCCTTTCATTTCAGACTGGACTCTAACCATGTGGAAAGCAAGGTTAGAGGCCCCCTGAATTACTGTTCATGAAGACTAAAAGAAACTGAGTGTGCCTGAACTTAAGCATCACAGTGATAAAGACCAGTAATAAAGAACTATTTACAAACTTGGTTTGTGTTTTTGAAAATTCCACGTGCATACCTGTTAACTGTGTGACAAGAGAAAGCTGAGCTATTGCAGGTGTGTAAGGAATATTCTCCGGCAGGACAAGGGAAAGGGAAGGGCTTTACTTCGAGGCCTCGAAGCACACAGTCAATGTTTTAGATTCTTAAATGTAAGGAGACTATACCTTAGAAACGTGTCTTTTCAGATTGCTAGAGGCAGTGTACACCATGAGTGTAGAAACAAAAGCCAGATTCAAATCCTGGCCATGCCACTTGCTAATGTGACCTCAGGTAAGTCACAGCTTCCCACAGCCTCAGTCTCTTAACGTGGAATAAATCAAGCTGCTTAGGGCCGTGGCGAGGATTTGAGGGCATGTGGCCCATCTTCCTTTGTCTCTTCCCCTGTGATGGAAACCACACGTCTCGCTTCACAGAAGGTTCCTCACTGGCACACAGTCCTGGCTAGGGAGGATCCTCCCTGATCCCTGCAATGGAAGAGGGGTCTCTCCATAGCCGATGAGCCTCCTCTCACCCCGTGTCCCTCCTGCCATCAGCCTCACTGCTCCCCTCCACCTTCCACACACGGCTCTCCACAGCACACATGACAGCTCATCACCCTGCAATACCCAGGTTTAAACAGCGCCGCAGTATTCGGTGACATTCTTAGTGACCCCTTCTCCTAGCCATTAACTCCTTAAACTCTCCAAACTATAATACCCTTTTCGTGGGACACGCCGTCCACACACCCTGTTCAAAGGATGCACTCTCCTCCCCAAACCCCGTTCATGAGATGCCGCCCGCCTCACACAGTGTTCACAGGACACGCCGTCCTCACACCCCGTTCATGAGACGCCACCCGCCTCACACAGTGTTCACAGGACATGCTGTCCTCACACCCTGTTCATGAGCCATGCTGTCCCCCTCACACCCTGATCCTGGGACACACCGTCCTCCCCACACCTGGTTCATGGTACTCGCTGTGGCTTGGACACCCTATTCCATCTGAGCACCTCAGGGCTCCGTTGCCTCCTGGACCCCACGTGTCCTCCTGGCTCATCCCTCTCTCTCTCTAGCCCACTCTGCCTCCAGTTCCCGTCTGGTCTCTAACTTGATTGTTGACTGCTGCTATAGAGAAAATTGATGGAGCTTGGCACTGCTTTATATTATACACGGGTATTGTACACTGTACACTTTGCATTGTACACTGTATTGCATATAAACTGTATATACAACACGAGAGACCAAGGGCACCAGAGGTGTCTTTAAGAAGTCATGCACATTCCTGCTTGTTCCCATCTGGATTTCAGTCAGTGTTAAAGGTGGAACATCCTGCAAATAATCCTGCTCATTTTCTATGCCCGGTTACTGTCTTCTGAGAAGGGTGGTTTAGTGAAACATTTGTAACTTGTAAAACATCCACAGTACAGCCTGACTGGTTCAGCCTTTCACCCTTCCACGGAAGATGAAGTACTGATACTGTACCTTTATTCGTCTTAGAGAATTTAGGATGAAACTTTAACAAAAACAAAATCATAATACTTCAGCCACATTAACAAGCAATCAAAAAAACGATATGAACTCTCTTTAGCGTAGGAATCCTTTTTTCCTTAGGCCCTCTTCCGAACCTTGAAGGACTCGGTGAAAACCCCATCTTAAATAAACAGGTTAACTGCACTAAATAATAACTCTAAACTGCTAAATCCAAAAGGGAGTTTTATTAAAAATGGCACAATCATAATAGAACCCTATTTATATGTGAAAGTTAAATCAGTGAGAGGAAAACAAGTTAACACTACAAAAGTGTAAAATAATATTGTCATAAAAGTAAAAGTTAAAACTTTGATGCCATATTTATGTACTTAGAGTATTTAAAGACCTGTAAGTATGAAATATTGCATTCTGCCTTAAAAATAAAAATATATTTACATATCAGAACTCCACACCAAGAATACTAAATAACAAAAGGAATTTATGCTGCTTCTGGGAATGTTATATTTAAATCATAATACACTTTAAGTATATGGCAAGTCATCTAGTTCTTACAATATTAGTATTGTCCCAAATTAACAAGTGAGGAAACCGAGCAAATTAGGTCACTTGCCCTAATGTCACACGCATGGGATGGCAGAGCCAGGGTTTCGCTCCAGGCAGTAGGTTCCAGAGGCCATGTGCTTCAGAGGGACATACCACAACAAATGTGACCTATAATAGCACTAATCTTCCATAGATAAGGAATGCTCAATCTATAAAGATATATATATTATATACGTAAAACAATCTTTAAAAAAAAGTACACGGTAAAAGACTGTATGATACCTAAACAGACATATACACAAATGAGAAAAGCTGAAAGTATTCCAAATTCAGAGGGAACAATTAAAGGAGCTAAAAAGGTAAGTAAATAATAAAAGGAAAAAATGGAATGAAAACTAACCGGCAAAAAAATCTTAAAAGTAAAAATTGCAATTTAAACCACATCTTAAAATAAAAACGAGTGAACCAGAATTTTCTCTTGAAACAAAATCGTGTCCTAAGCTCCTACAGATGGACATAGGAGGCATCCAGCAAGTATTTAAATAAAGAAGGAGGGAATTAATGCATGAAGGATGAAGGCACATTATCCCTTCCAAGATCGTAAGAGTTCTATATTCCTAAACATGTTCAGAAAATCATCAAAGAGGAAATACTAATTACTGATTACACATTTTCATAATCCACCACTTAATAACTATGTAGGAAAACAAGTATAAATGGAAGTTAGCAGCTCGTTCTCCAGCAGCCGTTTCTTCAAAAGACCTGAAGCCCGTGCGTTCTTCTCTAATTGTTACGCTGTGTCTCCATCACTGATCAGTTTCTTCGAAATTCTCTCACTAATTCTGTCTCCATCTGCTGCTATCTCACATGTGAACTGGTTTTCACATCTCCCACTTATGACATTGTTCTCTCCTCCTAAGATAACAACTTTAAAACATTCTCATGATTGCTTTAAGCCCCAGCTACCATCTACCAACCAACTTTCACATTTCTCTTGAAAAAGTTTTCTGCTATATAAATATGCTCCTATTTTCATACCTTTGTGCTCCATGTCTTATCTTTGTTTGAAAATAAAAAGAACACACATTTCGAAAGTGCCTTGATAGAAAGTCATCTCTTTGAAAGTAGAAACTGCGTTTGATCCAAGCTTAGCACAGGACCTTGAATTTTTACAAATCCTCAAAAATTTACCAACCATTTACATTCTGCCTTATACTGTAGGAATGCAGTAAGTATTTATCCAGATACATATTCAATTCAATAAGCACCAAAACTACTCAGTATCAAAGCAAGTGAGCACGCTTTTAAACCGTTTGCTTAACAACTCAAATTCACCTCCATTAACCTGAATAATATTCAGCACCATGCAAATGCATTTTATTTCCTGTCTTTTCTTCTGAGACTGATTCCTTCAATGTGATTGCTGGAAGTGTACAGCTCTGTAGAAAGACAAGTGTTTGAGCACTTCATCCAGAGAATCCAGCAGTTTATTTCTAATCTGCAGCATTATTTAATTGCACTAAAAATCACAGAGATATCACATACAGCCCTCAGGTTTCTGGTCAACTTGATTATTTGAGAGAGGCAGAAGTGAGGCGGCTGATTACCTTCACGAAGAGGCAGAGATGGCGCCAATGATACCGTGCAGAGCTCTGTGCATGCATAAATGCTTCTTTAACAACAATCCATGAATTGCTTCATTGGTACTAGAAAACTCTAAAGGAGTATGTCAATTTCCTTTTTAGAAGAAAGGGTATTTCTATCAGCGAGGCAACTTACAAATACTTAGAAAAAAAGGGAAAACTCAAGGCACCTTGTAAAGATCTTACCATTCACTTCAGTTTTTCTGGTGATTATTTTTTAAAGGTGCTAAGGAAGAATGGGTAGAATGAGCTCCAAAGACTGTGTGGAGATTTAAAGTGACTTCCAAGGCACGATAGCTTTCAATGCAGATATTTTTTAAACAGAACCATCAAATGGCAGTAAATACTAATAGCAGGAGGTTTAATCTAGGACTATTTTATCCTTGGTTAACTTCCAAAATTGCCAAGAGAAAAATGATGCTGAAAGCCAGCAAAAGTAAGCTCTATCTTTTCTGCGATGAATTTAACACCGAAAATTCCTGCCAGAAATACTTTCTTATGAAATGAATTGCTGGAGGAACCAAAGATCAGACCCAAATTCAATCATGTACCTGAGAGTCTGAAACTACTGTCATAAGGTTTACAGGGGATTCTGGGAATTACTTTGACATATTTGTAAAAACTTAGAGTTCCATAACAATGTACTATACAAACCAGGATAGAAAGTCATAGAAATCTGAACAACAGCTAAGAATACAAGGGGGAAAAATCAATAAAATGTCTGTAGGGTAAAAAATTGCTTTGAGTCAGTAATTTGAAATACTGTGGAAAGCTACAGGAGGGAACTACAGCAGCGCCAATAAGAAACCTCTCGGCTTGGAGATCACGTGAAGCGGGGTTAGCTTGAAATCATTTTCCAAGTCTGCACAGTACAAGTTAGGGCGTAGGTTTTTGAATAGTAGCATGCTTGCCCAAGGAAGCCACTGTTGCTTCTAGAGCTGATTCACTTAAAATTAGAGAACAGCCGATATCGAAATAATCAGTCTTTAAATCTCAGGCCTTCTTGTTGCAGAGAGATAATGGTTGTTGCAAAAGGGAAAAGTCAGACAATGGAGATTTTGTGTATTTTGCATAACATCACAAATGGGAATTCAGTTCTAACCCTTCCATTTCTGACTGATTTCACTCTTCCAGTTCACTTCCACTTCTTGTTTTTTTAAAACATACACTTAAAAATAAATGAACATTTAAAAAATAAAAACAACCTAAAAAGAACTAGTCATTGGATGCATACTAGTAATAACATCATAATACTATTATTTGTACCTCAAAATGATAGGTAAGTGGGTAGGTAGATGGATGGATGGATAGATGGATGGATGGATGGACGATGGGTGGGTGGATGGATGAATAGGTGGGTGGATGTATAGGTGGGTGGATGTATAGGTGGGTGGATGGGTAAGTAGGTGGACTGATGGGCAGAATCTAAGTTTATCCTTCTAGTATCCCTATAAGATAAGCAGCATCTTAAAACAGCTGTGGTACATCCAAGATTTGAACCAGATCTCTGAGGCCCAAAGTCCACATTCGTTCCGTACTCTATGTATCCTCTCTGAGTGGTAATGCAGAATGGATAATTATAACATTCTATAGAGACCTAAAAGAAACAAGTGCAAGAGAGGCTTAGCACAGTATCAGCCATCCAGCCATAGAGCCATCCTGGGAAACTACTTTTTTTTTTTTTTTAACATATACTGACAAGTTTACCCTACTGTGCACACAGATTAAATAATAATAATAAACTGCTTTTGACAGGTGTCTTTCTAAAATATATTATATCCCTGTCTTCTTAAGAAGAACACACCACTCATGATGACACCTCTCGCTGGTGAATCGGGTGATGATAATAAATGCGTTCCTGCACTGTGCCGCTTTCAGGAGCAGTTAATGGTGAGCAGGGTTATTTGCATTCTCACAATGTAAGCACAAAAGGTTGTGCTTGTTCTGTTTCTCAGACCTACTTTTAATGAGTCTATTTCAACCCATGCTGCTTGCTATGATGTGCTATTTCTTTAACTGTGTCAATCTTCCTCCTAACTTCCTGCTCATAATCTACAGGGAACTAGACACCAGCATCACAGCTTTGTGGCACTCTAAGTCAGAACAAATCTGTAGGTGAAAGCCTGTCATTTTTGCTAATTTCCATTTATTGGCTGTATTCTACCTCAGTTAGATTGCCAGATAATTGAATTTTGAATAGGCAAGATAGTATTGTACTCTTGCCTGATACTTTGTAAAATAAGTTTTATTTGAGTATAATGTACATAAAGAAAAGTGCATGAATCATAGGTCTATAGCGCAATGATTTCCAACAAACAGAGCACACCTTTGTTAGGTGTACCCAGAAAACAAACAAGCCAACACAGTATTACTTGTTTTATCCTTTTCGAAGTATTCTCATATGCGCCATTTCACTACAGTCATTGCAACACTCTTACGAGGCTAAAAGGTTAGGTATTATCTGCAATTCGACAGATGTGGAAAATGAAGTTTGGTATTTAGCTTCGCTGATTTCTGAAATCAGAAGGTGCACAGCAAAGATCTAATTCTAGCGTTCCACTGCAGGAATCGTCCATTATGCTATCAAATTTACTCAGAAGATATGATATGGCAGTATCACTTCTATCATCAAATTGTGGACAGGAGTAGAGCGAATATTCTGTTGGCACCACAGATGCCAGTGGTTGCAGCTTACTTCGGCTGTGGCTGTCCAGTGTCCCTGCCATGCAGGTTGTTAGCCATTTTCAATTTATTCTCTGGGAAATCAAATGTCAACACAGTCCCTTGAGGGGAGGAAGGTGGCAGAAATCACAGCAATTATACCACCTTTCCAAAGGAAAGTGACAGTTCAAAGCCTAGATATGCTTTTGCCTTCTCATTTCTTCCATTCTCTTCTTCCCATCATTTCATCCTTAAAGCCAACAAAATTCATTTAGCTGAAATGGGAGGTCTGAAAATCATCAAAACTTTTAATAAGCATACCAAAACTTACATTTGAATCAGCTATCCTTATCACTGTTTCAAATCACCATCGATTCCAGAAATTCTCAAATGGCTTGAACTGCACATATAAACAGAAAATCCGTATTATAAAAATATGAAACTTCTAAAGTTGTGTGGATTAAAGCTCACTAAGGGGCTCCCCTTAAAGCGACAGGAATGTAGTATTTTATGGATTGTCCTCTTAAGAGCATGTCTTAGCAAATAAAATACAAAGTGTGTGTAAGGAGCGCTTTTCTTAAGTTCTTCTTCAGAAAACACAAGAAGTAAAATTGTTCAGGCGAGAACACTTTTTACTTTTTATTTTATTTTTTTGAGATGGAGTTTCACTCTTGTTGCCCAGGCCAGAGTGCAATGGCACGATCTCTGCTCACTGCAACTTCCACCTCCCAGGTTCAAGCGATTTTCTTGCCTCAGCCTCCCATGTAGTTGGGATTACAGCCGTGTGCCACCACCCAGCTGATTTTTTGTATTTTTAGTAGAGACAGGGTTTCACCATGTTGGCCAACTGGTCTCGAACTCCTGACCTCAGGCAACCCAACCACCTTGGCCTCCCAAAGTGCTGGGATTACAGGCATGAGCCACCACCCCGGGCGGTGAACACTTTTTAACTGAAAGGTGCTGCAGGATTCAAACTTCGCAAGTGCTACAGCTGTTGACAGCAAGGAAGCAGGGCGAGCTCTGGAGGCCAGCTCTGGAAATTCAGCCCTGCTCACACTTCCAGTCCCTGTGAACAACCTTCTGCCCCAGTTTCTCCTCTGTAAGGTGAGTTAAGAATGGCACCACACACCACAAGGATGCCCTGGGATGCGTTAACCCAGTGCTCCCAACCTGTTTGGTCCAGAGAAAGCCGTTTTTGTGGGTAGGAAGGAATGAGCCTCTTCTGGAAAGCAGAATTCCTCCAGTTATTATATCAGTCATCTACGAAGTGAGCTTATTCTATTTACAAACTCAAACTCAATTCATGTTACTAGGTGCCTAACTAATTCTCAAATTACAAACTGCAAAAGCATTACGGGGGGTGGGGAGAGGCAGGGGTGAGTCTCCCCAAAAGGAGCTAAACAAAATTAGAGCTTTCCTTAACTACCTAGTTAAAACAAAAATATTGATCTTGGCAGACATTTAAGTGCATGTTTCCTTCCCCACACCTTCTCCCAAAAGTGCCTCCAAATAAAAAACTAGTTTCTTCAGAGAACCAAGCATCTAATCATCACTTAGAGGTCTGAACATCCAGTATCCTAAGAACAAACTGTCCACAGGTTCCCCACAGAACAAACCAGTTCAATGCATTGCTGGAGGAAAAAACAAGTTTAACTCAAGCACAAAATTATCTGCAGTTGCATATGATACGTAAGTGTGCTCTTTCTGCTCACGCCTGGCTACCTGCCTCCTCTAACACAACAACTTCTGTTTTTAAAGTGTCAACTCGTTTACTTGGAGGAGCCGCGGCCTGCCGGACACAGCATGTTTAGGGGCCTTTTTTTCCGACTGTAGGCTCCTAACGACAGACTACTCTGAACAACAAAACCACGGCGGCTGCTCCAGCATTTTGCCAGCTTCTGTGTTTCCATATTTTAACAATGTTAGGAAAACTAAGTCCCATGTAAGACCCAGCAGTTGATCATTTCGTTGCAGAGGCTGCTTGAGGAGTTTTTTCTGCAACCTGGACCTGATGCTTCTCAGTCTAGTAAAACTCAGACGGGACAACCAGACGGGAGTGTCCCCATAGGAAAGAGAACGCGACTCTGGCGGAGCGTCCCATCTCTTAGGGGCTGCGACTCCGTGTCTTAGAAAAAGGCACTTTCGATGGGCAGGCTGGAGGAAGAGTCCCCTCTAATAAGAAAAGTAACTCCGAGCCCGCAGTGTTCGGGAAAAAGAACCCGGTGCTGGGGAGGCTGGCTGCGGGCGGAGGGGCGCTGGCCCCGGGGGCGGCGCGGGCCCTACCTGCGTTCCGGAGCTTCTTGTTCCGATACACCGACAGGATGACCAGCAGGTTGCCCAGCACGTCCACCACGATGGTGAAGATGAGGACGCAGGCCAGCGCCGATGCCAGCCACGAGGGC
>NW_012102221.1:2266896-2268374 GCF_000951045.1 Mandrillus leucophaeus | reverse complement strand
AGCCGCCGCGGGAGGGAGCTGCGTCCCGGGGGCCTCTCCTCGTGGGCGCACAGCGAGGCTGTTCATTCACGTGTTTCTTCTCTGCGACGGGACTGTACACCCAGCAGGGCCAGGCTGCCGGGGCTCAAATGCGAAATGGGATTGGGGCGAGTGCCCCAGCTGTGTGCCCCACTGCCCTTATCTTCCTCTGCAAAATGGGAATAAAATACTATCTCACCGGTTAGCCTCATAATTAGTAAAATGTGAAAAAACCAAGGACTCTCTTCCGTTGTGTATTGCACCATTTAAGATGGTGCTAGACGTTTCCGATAATGAAATGACATTTTCAAAGAAAAATGTAAAAATCAATATGTGCGGATGATAAAAATGTATGTACTTTTGTAAGTACCAGTAAAAATGAGACAGAAAGCACACTGAGATGGATCGGATACATGACAGCAACGTAAAAGTGCTAGGAAATGACCTAACCAGTTGTGTGCAGTGAGGAAAAAACTTTATGAAAACCATGAAAGGAAATTTAAATAAACGGAGAGACTTACAGTGTTCCTAGATTCAACGCTTGAGATTTTCATTTTCCTCATGTACTTCATGCCAGCCCAAGAAAAATATCAAATAACCTGAAGCGCTTTTGAAAGAGTAAAAACAAAGTGTAGGAAAAGGATTTGAATAAGATGAATAGGAAAGAAGTGTGACCCACCAGGATCAAAATGTTCATTAAAAATTACAATAAGTGGCCAGGCACGGTGGCTCACGCCTGTAATACCAGCACTTTGGGAGGCCGAGCTGGGCAGATTACCTGAGGTCAGGAGTTCAAGACCAGCCTCGCCAACATGGTGAAACCCCGTCTCTACTAAAAATACAAAAATTAGCCAGATGTGGTGGCACATGCCTATAATCCCAGCTACTCAGGAGGCTGAGGCAGGAGAATTGCTTGAGTCCGGGAGGCGGAGATTGCAGTGAGCCGAGATCATGCCACTGCACTCCAGCCTGGCTGACAGAGCAAGACTTTGTCTCCAAAAAAAAAAAAAATTACAATAAGTATGCCAGGCACGGCTGCTCACTCCTGTAATCCTAGCACTTTGGGAAGCCAAAGTGGGAGCATCTCTTCAACTCAGAAGTTTGAGGTTTGGTGAGCTATGAGTGCACCAGTGCACTCCAGTCTGGTGACAGAGCAAAATCTTGTCAAAAAAAAAGGCCAGGCGTGGTGGCTCCCACCTGTAACCACAGCACTTTGGGAGGCTGAGGCGCGTGGATCACCTGAGGTCAGCAGTTTGAGGCTGGCCTGGCCAACATGGTGAAACCTCATCTCTGCTAAAAATACAAAAATTAGCCGAGTGTTGTGGTGGGTGCCTGTAATCCCAGCTACTCGGGAGCCCGAGGCAGGAGAATCGCTTGAACCCGGGAGACAGAGGTTGCAGTGAGCTGAGATCATGCCACTGCACTCCAGCCTGGGCAAAAAGAATGAGACTCTGTTTCAA
>NW_012102221.1:2261285-2266846 GCF_000951045.1 Mandrillus leucophaeus | reverse complement strand
AAAAAAAAAAAAAAAAACTAAAACAGTGTTGAATTCATAAACAATTTGAAAAAGCATATAAAATAAAGATTTTATAAAGTTAACAGTTCAAATCAGTAGGGCTGGGATGGACCACGAAAACAAAAATGCATTTAAAGAAAATTTAGGTAAATATACATATTACTTGAGGTGGAGAAGCACTCTCTAAGCATGGGGAAAAAAGACAGACTAGAACTAATCCTCAGCGTAGAACGAACAGGTAGCAGCTGCCATTGACAGCACGTGTCAGTTCCCATCTCTGGCATCGGTATCTTACAACCATTGTTTGCACAATGTGTTAACAGTTCCACAAGGTTTGACACTGCTGCAACCATTTTATGGACGAGAAACCTCTAGTACTGAGAGGTTAAACAATGCACCAAAGTCACGCAGCCAGTAATAAGTGGAGACAGAATGTGAAATCTGGTCTCTCTGACTGCCAAGCAAGGAGCCTCATTACTAAATGATAGTGTTTCTCGGTCGTGATAGATTTGACTACAGAAAAGTTAAAGTCCTATATTCAAAAAATACCACACACAAGTGAAAGCAAGATAAATTGGGGAAATGATTTGTGACATATCTAAGAGACAAAGCATTAATGGTCTTCATTATTGTTATGGTTTCAGTATGTCGCCAGAATTTATGTGTGGAAGATTTGGTCCCCAGGGGAAGGTGGGGCTTTCGAGAGGCAATCAGGTCAAGAGGGTTATGGCACTCCGACTGACTGGGTTAATTCTGCAGGCATGAGTCAGTTCTTGCTCTTCTGGGCCTGGATTCATTACAGTGAAAGTGGTTGTTAAAAAATTACCACTCCAGCCTGGGCAACAGATAGAGACTCTGCCTCAGGAAAAAAAAAAAAAAATTATCCAATCCCAGGTATTGCAGTATTCTTTAATAGCAATGGAAAACAGACTAAGACAATTATGTAAAGAGCTTTTTCAAATAAATAAGGAAAAAATAGAAATATATTTAAAGGTCATAATTAGACAAAAACTAAAAATTTATGTGTAACCTCTTTTAGCAAAAAAAATAAAAAATAAAAATAAAAGAAAGCTTCCATTCCGGCGATCACTTTAGAAAACATTAAGCATTGGTAGCACCGCGTGTGTTTGAAACACGTGGAGATAAAGCCTTCCCGTGCACCAGATATGAAGGTCTTCAAACTGCGTACATGGTGCTGGTCGTTTGACTAATAGAAAACAATCAAACAGCATCCACATATGTCAGGACACATAGTGATTTCTCCCTGCATTGTCTGTCACAGGCAAAACTCCTATACTTGGGGTTTTAATACACAAATTTGTGAAATCAATAGACGAAATACAAAGGCATAGATGGCTAACTCTCCCCCAAAAGGGTGGGGTGCACATAACAACATTCATGATCTTTCTTCCCTGGGGAATGAGAAAGGTGAAGCTGGGAAACCATGAGCCCTGAAAATGATGGGGAAATCCCAGAAAACAAAGACCCAGAGAGGGAATACCCAGACTCTGGCTGCCGGCATCCCCTGAACCCCGCAGGCCAGGAATAGACTGGAGGAAGCAGCCGGAGCAAAAGGCCTGAACTGAGGCGGAGCTGCCACACAAGAAAACAGTTCCAGTTCCAGCCTAGCCAAGAGCACTGCCTACTGAGCAAAGAAAAGAATACTCAACAGAGAAAAACAGTGGCATCTAGAATACACACAGTGTCACGTTCGTATGTCCATGGTACAGTTCAGAATTATTTAACATATGAAAACATTGTCCGTCTATCTATCTATCTATATATCTATCTAAACACATTCTTTAAGATACAATAAGATCAATCAAATCCAGTCCCTAAATAAACCAAATATTGTAACTAACAATCTCAGCAGAGAAATGGGAACTCTCATGAAAGAAATAAAAACAGTAAAAAAGAACAAAGGGGAAATTCTAGAACTGAAAAATACAATTTCCGAAATTAATTCTTTACTCAATGGATTTACTAGCCAAATGGACATGACAGAGTAAGTATACTTAAAGATAAACCAACAGAAGTTGTCCAACATGAGAAACACAGAGAAAAGATACATTTTGAAACGAACAAAGCCTACAATTCTTACAGATTATATTAATTAGAATACTAGCTGTAGAAATAAAATGGTGCAGAAAAAATATTAGAAGACATCATGACTGAAATTTTCCTGAATTTTAGGAAAGACAAAAATTTGCACATGCACTAATGAACACTAAGCAGAATAAACAAAAACAAACATGCTAAGGCACAGAGTAGTCAAATTGCTAAAATCCAAAGATAAAAAGCAATGAAAGTCAAGTTACATATTATGTACTGGTTAGCAATTAATCCAACTAACGACTGATATCTCCTCAGAAACTGTGCTAATTTTCTATTACTGTCATATCAAATTACCTTAATTAAATTAATTTGGAGACATAAAACAACATCCACGTATTATGTCATAGTTAAATAAACCAGAAGTCCAGGTACAAAGTGGCTCAGCTGAGCTCTCTGCTTAGGATTTTATGAGGATAAAACCACAAATAAGTACAGCTGTTTCTTTCTGGAGGTTCTAAGGGTAAATCCACTTCTGAGCTCATTCAAGTTGCTGGCAGAATCCAGTTTCATATGGTTGTGAGGTTGAGGTCATTCTCAGTTTCTAGAGGTTGGCTGCATTCCTTGACTCATGGTCCCTTCTCTCATCTTCAAAGCCAACAATGGTGGGCAGAGTCCCACTCACAGTTCACATTTCTCTAACTTTATCTTCTGCTTGCTCTCCCCTGCTGTTAGCTGGAGAAAGTTCTCTGTTTTAAGGGCATGTGTATTTAGACTGGGCCCAACTAGATAACCCAGGCTAATTTTTCTCTCTGAAGGTCCATAGCCCTAATTATATCTGAAAGTCCCTTTTGCCATTGGTCTTACTCCACATTGTGTGCTATAACAGAAGACCACAGACTGGGTAATTTACAAGAAAAGGAATGTGATTTCTTCCAGTTCTGGAGGCTGGCCAATCCAAGGTCAAGGAGCTGCACCTAGTGAAAGCCTTTTTGTTGTGTCATCCCATGGTGGATGAAATACCCGAGACTGAGTAGTTTATAAACAAAAGAGGTTGAATTGGCTCACGGTTTCACAGGCTGTACAGGAAGCATGGCTGCTTCTGCTCCACTTCTGGGGAAGTCTTGGGAGACTTACAATCATGGTGGAAGGTGAAACAAAGCAGGAATATCTTACATGGCCGGAGCAAGAGGAAGAGAACGAGGAGGGAGGTGCTACACACTTACAAATACCCAGATCTCGTGACAACTCTATCACAATAACAGAATGAAAGGGGGAAATCCACCTCCATGATCCAATCACCTCCCTCCAAGATCCACCTCCAACACTGGGGATTATAAATCAACATGAAATTTGGGCGGGGACACAAATTCCAACCATATGAAAGATACATAAAGCAAACAGCACAAAAAGGCAAATCAATATGGCCTATATCAATATCAGATTTAAAATGGATCTTGATGTAAAATAGATTTTAAATCAAAATGGATTACCAGAGATAAAGAGAGACACATCATAATGATGAAAGGGTCGATCAATTGAACAGGAAAGAACAATAATTTTAAAAAGTGTATGTACTCAATAACAAAGCTTTCAAATACATAAAGCAAAGATGGCCAGAAAATAAGGTAGAAATAGACAATTTCACAGTCATAAATGGAAATTATAACATCCCTGCCCTAGCAATGATAGAAAACTAGACAAAAAGTCAGTAGACATAGAAGATCTGAGCAATGCTATCAACAAGCGTGACTTTTCAATTGTACGTGGAATACTTACCAGGAAGAAACATGTGGCAGGTTATTAAAAAAATGCCTCAATAAAAATTTTTAAATGGGCCAGATATGTTGGTTCACGCCTGAAAGCCCAGCACTTTGGGAGGCCAATGTTAGAGGATCGCTTGAGGCCAGGAGTTTAAGAGCAGCCTGGGCAACATGACATAGTGTGTCTCTACAAAAAATAAAAATAAAAAAATTTTAATGGAAATCAGGCTAGACACGGTGGATCGTATCTGTAATTCCAACACTTTGAGAGGCCAAAGTGGGAAGATTACTTGAGCCCAGGAGGTCAAGATTAGCCTGGGTGACATAGGGAGACCCATCCCTGTCTGTACAAAAAATTTTAAAAATTAGCCAGGCAGAGCGTTATGTACCTGTAGTCCCAGGTACTCAGGAGGCTGAGGGAGGATTGCTTGAGCCCAGGAGCTAGGATTGCAGCACTGCACTCCAGCCTGGGTGACAGAGCGAGACCCTGTCTGAAGAAAAAAAACAAAAAAAAGAAAAGAAAGAAATCATAATAGAGAATATAGTCTCTGACTACAGTGGAATTAAATTAGAAATAATAAATATGTGATAATGGGAAAAATCCAAACCATTTGGAAAATAAACAACACACTTCTAAATAATCATTGTGTCAGAGAATACACGCAACAGAAATTAGAAAATATTTTGACAGTATTTTGTTATTGAAATGATAAGGATAGTAATCATGGAATAATAATGAAAATGCCACATGTCCAATTGTGCAGGATGCAATCTCTCTCTCTCTCTTTCTCTCTCTCTCTCTCTCTCTTTCTCTCTCTCTCTCTCTCTCTCTCTCCCCCTCCGTCCCTGTCCATGTTTGTGCCCACAGTCTGGCTGAGGGGCTGATGCTGGCAGAACAAGTGTTAAGATGTCATACAGAAGTGGCCTTTAAAATTTGCTTTAGGAGGTAAAAATAATGGAAGGTCTGTTGAATTTTTCTTGGTTTTTAAGTTTGCAGTCAAAATTGTAAGACAAGAGATCACATTTAACATCCCCAAAGAAAGCGATATAGGAAGCACATTACTATCTGTAATTAATTAGAGATCATTTTATCACTTTAAGGCATCTATAAGAGCATGAGTTAATTATTTCACCAAAATGTTCTGCTTCCCAGGGAGTTGGTAATGTTTGGCTAACCTGGAACAACCCTGTTTATGCTTCAGCCCAGGTTTCCTATCCCCTTGGCCTGATTTGTAATACCTATTATCCTTGGTTCTTTGCATTTCCAAATAACTTCTTTTTAAATTCAGCCTGTCACGTTTCATAAAAACCCATTTGGCATTTTGGTTGAAATTGCATAACACATAAATTAATTTGACATGTTCGAAATAATGAGTTAAAATGTCAATTTTGAATGTAGATTGTTAATTTTCTTGTAATTCTTTTGGTGTTTGTTTTACATAAGACAATGTTATGGAATAAAAATAAATTTAGAATTATCATGTCTTCCAGTGATTTTAAACATATCATTTTGTAGCATCCCTCTTTATTTGTAATAAGACTTTTTGTCTTATAGTCTATCATGTCAGACATAAATGTAGCTGCATCAGTCTTCCTCTATTTTTTAGTTTTTTTGTTTTTGAGACAGGGTTTCACTCTTGTTGACCAAGCTAGAGTGCAATGGCTTGATCTCAGCTCACTGCAACCTCTGCCTCCTGGGTTCAAGGACTCTCCTGCCTCAGCCTCCTGAGTAGCTGGGATTACAGG
>NW_012102221.1:2249776-2260118 GCF_000951045.1 Mandrillus leucophaeus | reverse complement strand
GGTGTACGTTTTGTCTTTTATTTATGTGCTGCTTCTACAAAACACTCCATAGTATGACCTAATGGAGATTAAATTTCTTGGGTAGGGCTTCCTTAGCATGCAGATAAAAGACATGTGGAATTCATACCACTCAGAAATTCAGAGAAGACGTTTCTGAGTTTTTTATTTACCTCCGTTCAAAACGGAAACAAGCAAATTTCCCTGGCCAGGCAGATTTCCCCCCAACCCCGCCCCCCTCACCAAGTCCACGTTTTCCGTGTGTGTGGCTGTTTGAGGATGCTGGCCTTGGGAAGGCGGAGAGGCGAGGACTGGGTTCCAGCTGTGTCTGCATCACCCTGGGCGGACCCGTCCCCCAGCTGCACACGGACACTCAAACTCAGGTCTGTGCTTCCTTTGAGGGACAAGCTCCTCAGGCTTCTCACAGGCTCAGCACACGTATTTCGATGTATTCTTTGTTTTGGGCTCCTGCAAAATGTTCTTTTTTATTTTATTTTATTTTATTTTTGAGACGGAGTCTCGCTCTGTGGCCCAGGCTGGAGTGAGCGGCGCCATCTTGGCTCCCTGCAAGCTCCGCCCCCCGGGTTCCCGCCATTCTCCTGCCTCAGCCTCCCGAGTAGCTGGGACCACAGGCGCCGCCACCTCGCCCGGCTGATTTTTTTGTATTTTTAGTAGAGACGGGGTCTCACCGTGTTAGCCAGGATGGTCTCGATCTCCTGACCTCGTGATCCGCCCGCCTCGGCCTCCCAAAGTGCTGGAATCACAGGCGGGAGCCACCGCGCCCGGCCGATGTTCTCACTTTCTTGTGTGTGCAGGTGTGCCTCCCTTATCCCTGTGCTTCCGACAATGTTGTAGGAAGAGAATTTGCAGTCTATAAACTACAACCTTTGCTAGAAACAGGATTAACATCTTAAAAACTTATTTTACAATTTTTTGGAAAATTGCAAAGTCTAACTTTCAATTATAAAACTATAATCGTAAATATTTCCTAACTTACTAAAATCTCACTACACTACTGTTGAAGTACTTTACCTTTTTTGTGTTTTCAGAGACAGGGTCTCACTCTATTGCCTAGGCTGGAGTGCAGTGGGGATCAAAGCTCACTGCAGCCTGGAACTTCCAGGCTCAAGAGATTTTCCTGCCTCAGCCTTGCAGGTCGCTATAAGTGCCTGTTTTTAATCACAAACTTCGAAGGTTTGAAGATCATACTGTCTGTTGTTGCTATCTTTTTATAGTTTCTCTATCTCTAAATATTGATAGTAAATCTATTAATTTATTTTTACTTTTCTTTTTTTATTGAGATGGAGTTTCTCATCACCCAGGCTGGAGTGCAATGGTGCGATCTCAACTCACTGCAACCTCCATCTCCCGGGTTCAAGCGATTCCCCTGCCTCAGCCTCCCGAGTACCTGGAATTACAGGCTCCCACCACCACGCCCAGCTAATTTTCGTATTTTTAGTAGAGATGGTGTTTCACCATGTTGGCCAGGCTGGTCTTGAACTCCTGACCTCAGGCGATCTGCCTGCCTCTGCCTCCCAAAGTGCTGGGATTACAGGCGTACGCCACTGTGCCTGGCCTACTTTTTAAAATTTAATTTAATTTAATTTAATTTAATTTTCTTTCTTTCTTTCTTTCTTTCTTTTTTTTTGAGACAGGGTCTTTCTCTGTCATTCAGGCTGAAGTGTAGTTGTGCAATCACAGCTCACTGTAGCCTCAACCTCCTGGGCTCAAGTGATCCTCCTGCCTCAGCCTCCCAAGTACCTGAGGGCACACGTATGCATCACCACCCCCGGCTAATTTGTGTATTTTTTGCAGAGATAGGGCTTTGCCATCTTGTCCAAGCTAGGCTCAAACTCCTGGGCTCAAGCGATCTGCCCACCTCAGCCTCCCAAAGTACTGGGATTACAGGTGTGAGCCACTGTGCCTGGCCATAATCTACTAATTTTATTAGTACATTCCTGATGTTCATTTAGAGAGTGTGTGTCCCAAGGTGTACAATTAAGAATATATTAAGCTATTAAATTCTCTATGCTACCTCACACCCGTTAGGATGGCTGTCATCAAAAAGATAAGAGTTAAAATTATCTATGCTACCTCACACCCATTAGGATGGCTGTCATCAAAAAGATAAGAGTTAACAAGTGTCACTGAGAGTGTGGAGAAAACCCTTGTACACCATTGGTGAGAATATAGATTAGTCCAACCATTATGGAAAACTATACGGCGGTTTCGAAAGAAATCAAACACAGAACTACTCCATGACTCAGCAATCCATCTTCTGGGTCTGTACCCAAAGGAAATAAAATCACCAGCTCCTAAAGATATCTGCACACCCATGTTTATCATTGTATTATTCACAGCAGCCAAGAGGGAAGCAAAATAAGTGTCACCAACAGACAAATGGGTGAAGAAACTGTGACATAATGTAGACAGAGGTATGAATGCTATTCAGCCTTAAAGAAGGAGGAGATCCTGCCATTTGCCACAATGTGGATGAACCTGGAGGATTCGTGCTAAGTGAGTAAGCCAAACACAGATAGGAAAATAGTATATGATCTCATATGTGGAATCTTAAAAAAAAAAAGTCAAATATACAGAGATAGGGAATAAAACAGTGGTTGCTGGGGGCAGGGTAGGAGGAGGAAATGGGAGATGTAGGTCGAAGAATCAGATTTGTAGGATGGACGAAAAAGTAGCAGGTATGTAGGATGAGCAAGCCTAGAGGTGTAATGTACAACAGGAGACGACAGTTAACAATGCTGAGCCATATGCAGGATTTCTGCCAAATGATTCTGTGCTTCCCTATAGTAACCATTTTACTGTGTGTATGAGTCTCATCACCTCATGCTGTATACCTTATACACAGTAACATTTGTTTCAAAAATATACGAAGCAGCTAAATTAGCCTGCTGGCATTCCTCTAAAATACTGACTTTCCTGTTTAGGATTTGGGTTGGAAATTTCACTATGCAATGATACAGCATTCTTCCTACCCTCACTCTGCAATTAGAGCATCACACTAAGCAGCAGTTGCTAAAACTCAAGCTTTATGTGATCCAGGTCTACTACCACTTTTTCTTTTTAACTCTAAGCAAGGATCTATCATTTAACCTGTAGAATGCTAATTAGTTTCTGCATTTATTTGGAAGATAAAAAATTGCCTTTAGTAAATTCCTTGGTATCACACCATGGATGATCCCTTGGGAAGATAGGAAGGGATGTGAGTGGATGTGTGGGCAACGTTTTCTAAGTTCCACAAGAGCTCCTTCAGTGAACGCGCGTGTGTCTGTGCGTGTGTGCTGGCAGAGGCATGCTTAGCGTGAAAGTTAGGTCTCGCAGTCTTCTCTGCCTCTTGTACCAAATAGACCAAATCTGTCTATTCTAGCTCTTAAATAGCTTCAAATCCACTGCTTCTCTCCATCCCTAGGGCTCTAACCAAGTTGGGGCCACCGTTATGTTTTACAGAAATTAGTATCACAGCTTCCTAATCAATCCCTCTGGCTCCCATCTTCCTCCCCTTCAATACATTCAAAAGCCAAGAATCTTTTCTAAAATTATAAATCTAACTACAATATTCCCTTGTATAAAAATAGGTAGATAAATGCATAGCCACATGCGTGCATAAAACCCATCAATGCATGCCCATCATTCCTGGGTGGGATTCTAACCGAACTCCACAAGTTTTCCAAGGCCTTCCATAACCCAGCCTTTCCAGCCTCTTCCCTCCTGCCCATCCTCTCCCTCCCCCAGGGAACCTGCTCTCCCTCCAACCCTGTGAACATTCTCCAGTTCCTCAAACCTCACATTCCCTCCTTCCTCCCAGCTTCCCCATATGTGTTCCTTCCGCCAGAAACACCCGTCCCATCCCCAGTTACCCCCCTGGGATAACTGATCTGTGAGGTCATCTTCCAAGTCTTGGTTCCGTTTTCCTCCTTTGTGCCCCTGAAGTTCTCTATATGTCCTTTATCCTAGCACTCACCACCTGCCATACGATACCTCTGTGTTCTTGTTGGAATCCTGCAGCAATTAGGCAGGGGTTGGGGCTTGTAAACGGTTGTGTCCCCTGTACTCAACACAGTAGCTGGCATCCAGCCTACACCAACAATTATTTGGTTTGGTTTTTTGTGTTTTTGAGTCAGGGACTCACTCTGTTGCCCAGGCTTGAGGGCAGTGGGGCAATCATGGCTCACTGCAGCTTCAACCTCTTGGGCTCAAGAGATCCTCCCACCTCAGCCTCTCGAGTCGCTGGGACCACAGGCGAACACCAGCAGGCCTAATTTTTAAATTTTGTGTGGCGATGGGTCTCCCAGTGTTGCCCAGGCTGATTTCAAACTCCTGGGCTCTAGCAGTCCTCCTGCCTTGGCCTCCCGAAGTGCTGGGATCACAGGCATGAGCCACCATGCCTGGCCAACAAGTACTTGTTGAATAAAATGAGAGAAAAAATGAATCCATTATTGTCTGGTGGCTATAAAATAACAATATTCATGAAATTATGTCTTTCATCATATTTGGAAACTTCTAATTTATCAGAAAAAGATACTATTTGACAGGCAAATGGATTTTTAATGTGTTTGTCACTCTCAAGTCTTGAGACACTTTCCACATGTTTATTTCTCCAGTCAATAGCAGGAAGGAGAACACACATTTTTCACTCAAAGAATTTTTTTGTTGTTTTTTGTATTTTTTTGAGACAGTCTTGCTCTGTCGCCAGGTTGAAGTGCAGTGGCGCCATCTCAGCTCACTGCAACCTCCGCCTCCCAGGTTCAAGCAATTCTCGTGCCTCAGCCTCCTGAGTAACTGGAATTACAGGCATGTGCCACCACGCATGGCAAATTTTTGTATTTTTAGTAGAGACAGGGTTTCACCATGTTGGCCAGGCTGGTCTCGAACTCCCTGACCTCAGGTGATTCACCTGCCTTGGCCTCCCAAAGTGCTGGAATTACAGGCGTGAGCCACTGCGCCTGGCCCAAAGAATTTTTTATGTTCCATTATAAAGTGAGCTAATATGGATCTTATTTCCTTGCCTGCTATAAAGAGAACACTACATTCGGTCCTCTGGAAGACATAAAACAACATGAGAATTTCAATTTTATTTAAAGTACATGCATTTTCACTAAATATACATGTACCCTAATTTCAAGACCTAAATATACCATAAAATAAATAATCTTTTAATAATAGTTAGTGTTATTCATAAGGTTTCATTTCTTACTAACCCAAGTAAAAGACTGCCTGCAGGAAAAAATGACTTAGAAATAATTCAAGTTTTCCCATTGACGTACATAAAAATGCATGCCCAAAGCAGCTCGGCACCGTGCCTACTGTGTGCGTTATGATGGTGGTTAGGAAATACATGTGCCCATAATTCTCGTGTAAAAACAGACCGCCTGGAATAGGAATTGGCAAGTAAGGGCTAGTTTGGTGAGAAAGTCCTAGGACTGCTCTTCTGATTCAGTCTCACCTGCTCACCGCTCAAGAATAGCGGCAGTTGAAGGCACCGCAGGGTCTATTTATGCCTTTTGGTGATTTGGGGGAGGCAATTTGAGCACATAGAAAAGAATGCCAGTGAACTTATGATCAGGTTTCAAAGTATGTATTTTAATCATTTTTCTGATAGCGAAGATGAAGTGGAAAGGTACATAAAACTGAAAAAAAATCGAGGAAAGTTTTTCCTAAATTGTAAGAATATATCAAGTTTTGGATAGGCAGAAAAAAAGGATGTGGGTGCTATTTCAAACAGAGAAGCACGCCATCATCAAAAGTGCAATGAGGCTGGGCATGATGGCTCATGCTTGTAAACCCAATACTTTGGGAGGCCAAGGTAGGAGGATCACTTGAGCCTAGGAGTTTGAGACCACCCTGAGCAACATCGCAAGGCCCTTGTCTCTACAAAAAATTTAACAATTAGCTGGGTGTGGTGGTCCTCCTAGCTACTCAGGAGGCTGAGGTGGGAGGATTGCTTGAGCCTGAGTTTGAGACCACTCTGGGCAACATAGCAAGACCCCACCTTTACAAAAAAAATTTTTTTTCAGTGTAGGGAAAGGAATAAGCTGGTCCCAGCAGGAGAGGGAGCTCATCTGTCACTGTCACCTGTAGACAGGGATCTGTTTTTCAAGCAGAGGTGGAAAATGGGCTCATTCATTTCTTTACAAATGGATTTGCTGCTCCTCAAAGACATTACTGAACACAAGAGTTAAATATATCAAAGACACTTTTTTTTCTGTAATCCAGGGAGAAGGTGCCACAAGCAAGTGAGTACAGGGTTGCGGATTGTACTCAAGTGATAGAGTACCATGCACACAGCACACAAGCCAGAGTCCCACAGCCTCTCGAGTCGCTGGGACCACAGGCGAACACCAGCAGGCCTAATTTTTAAATTTTATGTGGCAGTGGGTCTCCCAGTGTTGCGCAGGCTGATTTCAAACTCCTGGGCTCAGAGCCATCGGGATTTCCCCGCGCCAAAGCAGCAGACTTGTCAAAGGTTAGAGCAGCTGCATCCGCTTCAGGGTAACTTTGACTGTGAGCCACGAGTTCAACCCCGGGGGCCTCATCTTCAACCCCTAGTGAGGGGCGTCGGTCCACAGCCCGTGTTAGGGCCCCACGCTGCCTGCCGTGAGCGATTTCATATGAAGTATGTACTGGACACTTCTGGGAAATCTCAGTAAGTCTGAACGTTAGTGACCCAGGAAGTGTGAGTGCGGATTAGGCGTTTTCCCACACGGAGAAGCAGCTGAACGCGACGTGTGTGTCTGTGCTGGGGAAGGAGACTCATTATCTGGAGCTGGCCACATGCAAATTCAGCACGAGCTACAAACGCTGGCACAGCGCTCCCGGCGAGTTCCCACGGAAATCACTTCCCCGTCCGCCTCTCGCATTCCAAGCCCATCACCCTCGCCTCTGTTACACATGTTGACTGAAGGAGGAGTGTTTTCTCTCCGTGTTCATATTTCCTTCCTGTGAAGGCATGAGAGCATCAGCAATCCATGAGAGCGGACGTTGTGTCTGTTATTCTATCTGGAACTGCAAATTACTTACAAATATTCCTGTTGCCCCCAATTACTGTCCCGCCTGAGGTTCTGCAGCAATGCGGGCCTGAGTGAGCAGCACGCTGCTTTCATTTCAAGTCAACATATAGGAAATTCGTAAGTGATTAGGAACACTTTCTGGTTTTGATTTACTCTCTGCTACTCCAAACGTGGAACTGTTATTTCAGCACTTACATATGTGAGGGATTTTTAGGAGTTGGGAGAAAAAAAGCCGTTAACACCACAGTTCAGTTTTTATCAAACCTATTGCTTCACAGTGCATAACTCCTTGACCACAGCAAACGATCCTTTCTCAAAGGCCACGACTGCTACTAAGCAAGTTTTGTTCACTTTTATGTGCACAGGGCATAACAAACCACACAGATTAAATTAATACCTTATCAATGCAACCCACCGAATGCACTGGACTGGGTGAGTGGAAGAATGAATGGATGAGACGAGACGCAGAGGGAGGAAGCGTCGGAGCCTCAGCAGCACCAGTGCTTTGAGCCAAGATAAAGAAGAGAGTGTGATTTTGTTTTGTTTTTTGTTTTTTTGTTTTTTGTTTTGAGACAGAGTCTTGCTTTGTCACCCAGGCTGGAGCACAGTGGCACGATCTCAGCTCACTGCAACCTCCACCTCCTGGGTTCAAGGGATTCTCCTGCCTCAGCTTCCCAAGTAACTGGACTACAGGCCCGCACCACCACACCCAGTGAATTTTTTGTATTTTTAGTGGAGATGGAGTTTCACCGTGTCAGTCAGGAAGGCCTCAATCTCCTCACCTGTGATCCGCCCGCCTCGGCCTCCCACAGTGCTGGGATTGCAGGCGGGAGCCACCGCGCCCGGCCGGGAGGGAGACTTTTATTGTGTGAAATGAAGGTGGTGAGAAAATGGGAGGGCATGGGCTAGTGGAGTCGAGCCCAGGCTGGCACTGCTGTCTGCATGACAGCCAATACGTTGGAAGGCAAGGTAGTGGAGCACAGAAGGCAACTTTATTTGGAAGAGCCAGCAAACCGAGAAGACGTTAGTGTCCTAAAGAACCGTCTGGAGGGAATGCGAATTTTCAGGCTCCTTTCAGGTTAGGGCAAGGGAGAAGAGGGAGGGAGATGAGGCCAAGAGGTGACCAATGACCACAGACATCTGGGCCCTAGCAAGGGTCCGAGGGGGTTGGGAAGCCTCTTTGTTCCTGGTCAGGCCACAGTGCACCTGTAAATCCTTAACATAACGTTGCTACTTGTGTGTGGCCCTCCTTATCTCTGCAGGGGTAGATTAGGGGAAGGGGCTGCTCTCATCCTTGCCTTAAACTATACACTCAGTTTCTCCCATAGTGAGCTTGGCCTATGTGCAGGGATCAGCAAAAGCAGTTAGCCTAAATGGTATCACTGCAGGGCAGGGCGGGTGAGGAGCAAAATGGAGTTGGTCATGTCCCAGCCTCCTTTTCACTGTTACCCTAGGAAGTGGTGGGTTTGACCCTGTACATCTTTATCTTAGTCTTCACAAAGAGCAGGGACAGGCGGGGTGCTGTGGTATAATCCCAGCACTTTGGGAGGCTGAGGCAGGTGGATCACGAGGTCAGGAGTTCAAGACCAGCTTGGCCAAGATGGTGAAACCACACGTCTACTAAAAATACAAAAAAAAAAAAAAAAAAAAAAAAATTAGCTGGGTGTGGTGGCACACGCTTGTAGTCCCAGCTACTCAGGAGGCTGAGGCAGGAGAATCGATTGAACCTGGGAGGTGGAGCTTGCACTGAGCCAAGATCGCACCACTGCACTCCAGCCTGAAGACAGAGTGAGACTCCATCTCCAAAAAAGAAAGAAAGAAAGAAAAAAGAAATGACTGCAGAGTTCAATAGTTAATTTGAACTTAGGTGTGTGCTCTGAAGCCAGCTGTCCCTGCCTGCCACTGGTGCCCAAAGGTCTGGGAGTTTGAAAGTGCACCCTGAGGGTACATGGTTTTAAAATGCAGCAGTCTGACCAACAGAGAGAATGGACTGAACTTTGATCCATTAAATAGATCAAACCCAGAGACTGTGCAGCTACTCAAACATAGGTGTGGTCGCAGTCCAGCTCAGTGGTGAAACAGAAACCCCACCAGGGGCAGCAGAGGCACTTGGCAAAGAGCGTGGGCTCAGCCACCACAGCCCCAAGGATGAACGGCAGCTAAAGCTTACTGAACAGAGCCTGTGCCCAGACTCAGCAGAGTTCGCTGATATTTTAATAAAAAGCACGGAGCTCGCCCTGCATTCAGTGTGAGCAGTAACAGCTCCAAGCACATGGTATGATCTCAGTTTTCAAGGACCTATGTGTATTTTTACATTTTGTGAAATTCTCCACTAGAAGTTAAAACTTAGCATTTTAAAGAAATTATTATTAAAAACCATTTCTATCCAATAAGAGCTTTTAGTTGGAGAAGTTTCTGCATCTTGATCATTCAGTTTATTTAATTAGAAGAATTTGTTTTTAATAAGACTTATGAATATCATTTTCTTTTGTCCATACTAATTTAAAGTATCTATGTTAAAGTATACTTAAGCAATCAAGAAGACACAATGAAAAAAAGACAGTCTCTCCAATGAATGGTGTGTGCAAAACTGGATATGCACATGCAAAAGAATGAAAATGCACCTTTATCTTACACCATGTACAAATCAACCCAAAGTGGATTCAGGACCTAAATGTAAGACCTGAAATCGTAAAACTCCTAGAAGAAAACATAACTAGAAAGCTTCTTGAGATTGAACTTGGCAAAGATTTTTTGGATATCTCACCAAAAGCACAGGCAATAAAAGAGAAAATATTTAAATAAGCAGGGTTACATCAAACTGAAAAGCTTCTGCACAGCAAAGAAAATAACCAACAAAATGAAAACCCAGCCAACAGATTGGGAGAAAATATTTTCAAACCACATAGTGGATAAGGGGTTAATATCTGAAAAATGTAAGGAACTCGTACAATTCAATAGCAAAATACCAACTAACCCAATTTAAAAAGAGCAAAGGGCTGGGCATGGTGGCTCATGCCTGTAATCCCAGCACTTTGGGAGGCCGAGAGGGTGGGGGTGGATCACCTGAGGTCAGGAGTTCAAGCCCAGCCTGGCCAAAATGGTGAAAGGATGTGTGTACTAAAAATACAAAAATTAGCCAGGTGAGGTGGTGGGTGCCTGTAATCTCAGCTACTCGGGAGCCTGAGGCGGGAGAATTGCTGGAACCCGGGAGGCAGAGGTTGCAATGAGCCGAGATCACACCATCGCACTCCAGCCATTGCCGACAACAGCGAGACTCCATCTCAAAAAAAAAAAAAAAAAAAAAAAAAAAAAAAAAA
>NW_012102221.1:2244375-2245360 GCF_000951045.1 Mandrillus leucophaeus | reverse complement strand
CCAGCTACTTGGGAGGCTGAAGCAAGAGAATCGCTTGAACGCAGGAGGCGGAGGTTGCAGTGAGCTGAGATTGTGCCATTGCACCCCAGCCTAGGGGACACAGCGAGACACCACCTCAGAAAGAAAGAAAAAGAAATTCACAGGAAGAGACGGGGAGGCAGGATTATCCAGAGCTTCTATAGCAGAGCTTCCATGCACTCAGCCTGGTCCTCCAGCCCTCAAGGCGGTTGGGGCAGGCTGGGCGGTTGGGAGGAGCCCACTGTAACCACACTGCTCTGAAATCTCTGGTTTAGAGCAGCCGACGGCCTTTATGTCACCCACGGTTGCCATAAAAAAGTTTTCTACGTATGCCATGACATGGAAAAGGTGGGGAAAACATTGGCATGGAAGTAACGGCAGAGGACTATATCAGTGTTAAGGAAATCTGAACACAATCCCATCAGCGTTCCAGGGCTGCAGTTCTAGAATTTTATGTTAGAGGTAGTACTTTGAAGACAAGTAATCCACACGTCTATAAATCTGTCCGGAAGAGGAACAAAAATGAATACACAAAGATGTCATTGTTGTGAAAAAATTAAAAAAATCTTCAAAGTAGCAAAATAAAATAGGTAAATAAGTTATAGTAAATTCATGCTATGAAATAGTATACAGCTCTTTAAAATGGAATTTTTCTGAAAAGGACACGTACTTTAAAGTGAGAAAAGCAGAGCACAAAATTTGATACAAGACACTGATTTTGTAAACCACACTCAGAAAATAAAATAGTGTTTCTGGGTGATATGATTATAATCCTGTATTTTTTCAAAATAGTTTACTTTTTTCAACTTAAATACAAAATAAAATATAAAAATAAAAACGTGGTAATTTATTAGATGGCAGTTTTAAAATGTAGGATTGCTTGTATCCCAGAAATCTTAAGAAAATGTGTCTAATCATTTAGTTTCTACTTTATTGTTTTTTTTTGTTGTTGTTTTTTTTTTTTTTT
>NW_012102221.1:2239741-2242978 GCF_000951045.1 Mandrillus leucophaeus | reverse complement strand
ATTTCTCCAAAGAAGAAATAAAAGCAGCGAGCGGGTGTAGGAAAAGGTACTCAACACCACTAATCATGAAGGAAATGCAAATGACAACCACAATGAGCCCTTGTTAGAATGGCTATGATTAAAAAGATGTGGAAACGCATGTCGGTGAGGGTGTGTGGAAAAGGGAACCCCAGCACCCTGTTGGTGGGACTGCAGATTGGTGCAGCCGTTAAGGAAAACAGTATGGAGGCTCCTAAAGAAATTACAATAGCACTACCGTATGACCCAGCAATCTCTCTTCGCAAAATGACATCACCGCCTCGTAAAAATATCTGAAGCCCTGTTTATCACAGCATGATTCGTAAGAGCCAAGATAGGTAAACAACCCGTGGGGCCATTGATGGATGGATGGAAAAGAAACTGAGGTATGTGTACACACTAGAATACTTTTTCAGCCCTATAAAAAGAGATTGTGTGATTTATAATATAATTTATAATGAACCTGAGGACCTCATGCAAAATAAGCAAAATAAGCCAGACACAGAAACAAAGATACTGCATCATCCCTCTTCTGTGTGCGATTTAAACAAACAAACAACAACTCAAATACACAGCAGCAAAGAGCAGAACCGTGGCCACCAGGGACCACTGGGTGGGGTAGTGGGGTGGGGGTGGTGGCGGGAAATGAGGAGATGGAGGTTGAAGTGTAGAAAGTGTCCACTGTGTAGGATGGCTAAGCCTGGAGATGTAAAGAATGAAGGCTACAGTGAATAATATTGTCAGGTGTATCAGTCAGTTGTTGCGTTGCTCTAAAGAAATCTCAGACTGGGTGACTGATAAAGAAAAGATGTGTAACAGGCTTATGGTTCTGCGGCTGTACAGGAAGCACGGCAGCTTCTGCTTCTCGGGAGGCCTCAGGAAGCTTCCAGTCATGGTGGAAGGTGAAGGGGAGCCGGCTTCTCACATGGCTGGAGCAGGAGGAATAAAGACGGGGGGAAAGTGCTACACACATTTAAACCACCAGTGCTTGAGAGAACTCACTGTACAGTACCCGGGGGTAGGGTGGGGGGGCGGATGGTGCTAAAGCAGTCATGAGAACTCCACTCCCATGATCCAATGACCTGCCAGGCCCCGTCTCCAACAGTTCAATGTACAGTTTAATGTGAGGTTTGGTGGGACACACATCCAAATCATCATGTAAGCTGGAAATTTCGTAAGACAGTCGATTTTAGGTACTTTGACGACATACACCGAAGAGGGTGACTTTGTGAAATGGTAGACATGTAAATTTGCTTGACTGAAGTAAACATCTATGTGTTTATGTGTATATGTAAATAAATATCGCCTATACCTTAAATATGTATAATTTTAAATGGTATACTTTCATTTCTCTTCTTTCAAAAGAAGAGAAAAATACTCATTTAAAATAAAAATTTTAAGAACACCAATCACAAAACAAGAGCATCATTTAAAAATGTGTTTGTAATCCTACTTTGCAGGTGGGCTAACATTTCGAACTTGACAAAGACGTGGAACTGTGCTTCCAAGGCTGACAGGCGGGAAGGGCCCACACAGCCTCCGGGGCCAGCCCTTGGTTCCTCTCTCCATATCTCCCCTTACCCTGAAACTTAGGTAGTGCTCATGAACATTGAAACGAAGCAAAGTGGCCGGGCGCTGTGGCTCACGCCTGTAATCCCAACATTTTGGGAGGCTGAGGCGGGTGGATCACGAGGTCAGGAGATCAAGACCATCCTGGCCAACATGGTGAAAACCTGTCTCTACTCAGAAAAAAAAAAAAAAAAATACAAAAAATTAAACCGGTGTGGTGGCACATGCCTGTCATCCCAGCTACTGGGAAGGCTGTGGCAGGAGAATTGCTTGAACCTGGGAGGCAGAGGCTGCAGTGAGCTGAGATGGCACCACTGCACTCCAGCCTGGGTGACAGAGTGAGACTGTCTCGAAAACAAAACACACACACACAAAAACCCAAGCAAAGTGACAGTCATTAGACATTTTGAGAATTTTATTTTATCCCTTGAGATAATTGGATAATGCTTGGAATTTAGGAATCTGAGCTCATATTTATCTTTTTTGCTTTTTGTTTTGAGACAGAGTCTTACTCTGTAACCCAGGCTGGAGGGCAGAGGCACTATCTCAGCTCACTACAACCTCTGCCTCCCAGGTTCAAGCGATTCTCCTGCCTCAGCCTCCCGAGTAGCTGGGATTACAGGCATGCGCCACCATACCCAGCTAATTTTTGTATTTTTAGTAGAGACAGGGATTCACCATATTGGCCAGGCTGGTCTTGAACTCCCGACCTAGGGTAATCTGCCTGCCTCGGCCTCCCAAAGTGCTGGAATTACAGGTATCACCCACTGAGCCAGGCCTGAGCTCATATTTATCATCTCTTCTATAGAGACCTGCACTGTTAGCTCCCCACAGGATATACTTGGTGTGATAACATTTTCATTCAGTTGTGTCACGCACGCTCTTTCTCCTCAAGTCTGGCATCATTGGAAAATGCAGCTCTTACACATCCACACTTTAACGGCACCGTGACAAGTGCACTAATTGCCTAAGTGCTCACACAAGCAGAGATTTGCTTGGGGAAAAAAAAATACTTGCCATTCTATTCAAGTGGCTTGTTCTGTTTGCAGTAGAGGCAGTAAACTGCTGGAGAGGAAATTGCGTTCTGACAAACAGCTCTCTCTCCGCTGGTGCACTAACTGAAATGCAGCCGAATACCTTTCATGAAGAGCAGTCAGAAAGTATAGGCAACGCCGGTCGACCAAAAGAGAAAGCGCAGCCACGATGACCTTCAGAAAGCTGCTCACACAATGCAGTAGACTTGAGTCAAAGTGGGGACTGCGGTGACAGGGGAGCCCATCAACCGGAAGAGGACGGGAGGTGGCACGTTGGGGCAGGAGGGTTTTCCAGTAGGCCTGATGGACAGCAGACCTAAGCCTTACATTTACCCGAGTCGCTGAAAACTGAATCCAAATTAAAGCAAATTTCCCAAAGACGATTCCATTCTGGGCTAGACTTTGTTTTTCACGGAAATAAATTCACAGGTCGGGCGCAGCAGCTCACATCTGTAATCTCAGCACTTTGTGAGACCGAGGCAGGCGAATCACCCGAGGTCAGGAGTTCAAGACCCGCCTGGTCAACATAATGAAACCCCATTTCTACTAAAAATATAAAAATTAACCAGGCGTGGTGGCAGGTGCCTGTAATCCCAGCTACTTGGAGACTGAGGCA
>NW_012102221.1:2226952-2238266 GCF_000951045.1 Mandrillus leucophaeus | reverse complement strand
GCCAGGATGGTCTCGATCTCCTGACCTCGTGATCCGCCCGTCTCGGCCTCCCAAAGTGCTGGGATTACAGGCTTGAGCCACCGCGCCCGGCCTAGTTTCTACTTTATATACCTATAACTTACATGGTTGGGAATACAGGATGGATGTCCTTTTTTAAAAAATTAAAATATATACAACACTGCAAAGGACTTCCTTCTAGCGCAGATGACTGACAAAATGAAGAGATGACATGCCTGTTCCACTGACGTCTAGTGATTTGAACAGAAAGAAACTGTGAAGAACCAGGAATGTCATCATGAGACATAAAGGGGACTGTCTGGAATCCAGGTGCCTTTTTGAGCTAGTTTTGTATTATCTCCTGGAAGCAGGAATGCTAAAAAACCGTGGAAGGAAGCTGGGGTTTTCCCCCTCATTGGGGAGTTTAACTTTGGGAAGTTAATTTTTCTCCAACTTTATTAAGGTATGATGGATAAATAAAAATTTTATGTATTTAAGGTGTACAATGTGATGATTTGATAGGCATGTACCTTGTGAAATGATTACATAATCTGTCTAATTAGCATATCCATCCCCTCCATAATCACCTTTCTTTCCGTGGGGAACACACTTATGATCTACTCTCTCGGTAAATGTCAAGTATGCACTAACTATAATCGCTATGCTGTACCTTAGAACCTGCATATCTTATCCTTTAACCAACATCGCCCCATTACCACAACAGATTAGAGATTTAAATCTCTTACAATGCTCATATTTAGACATCTTAGAACTCTAAACTTCAAGAAAAAAACAATCCTGCTTAGTAAGAGATCTATCCCCAGATTATTAGACGACACCAGAAGAGAGAGATCAGGGAAGGCAGTGTGGCGCAGGGTGAAGGTTCAGCGAATACCTGCTAGATGCTGGCAGGAACGAACATGCCAACAAGCCTTCCCACTCAATGCACTCAAGTAGATGACATGAGGATGAATTCTCTGTCCGCAACATTCTTGGCTTAACTTGCCACTGACTTCAGCAAGCAGCCACGCATTCCTCTGATGCAGTTTTAATGGCCTTTCATTTGCTCACATTGGCTGAACCCTGTGCAGAGTGGATCCCACCTCCCTCCTTCCTGCAGCCCTGCCATCATGTCCCCAACTGTCCTCCCTCAGCCCTCCTCCACTCCTGTCACCACAGTCCCCACAATGTCCTTCCTTCTCTTTTTAGCAGGAGATGGTGAGACTAATTTCTCCCCACCCCATCTCGAAACTAAGGACTTCAGATTGCATCTTGGTGCTGCACTTGAAACATCCTAAAGTGAACCTGTAAGCTTGTGGCAGCTCCCGGGAGGTGGCGTTTCATAGCTTGGTTTGCCGAGTTCCCTACACTCTTAGGTACCAAATGATCCGTACGTTCAGTTTCTCCTAATCCCTGTTGATACTCTGCCTTTTTTTTTTTTTAAATAATAGCTAGCCCTAATTCCTATATGTCTGAAGATTACAGCTCTTTTTTCAAATTATAAAGTTCTACTAGAGATGGGATCTCACCACGTTGCCCAGGCTGTCTTGAACTCCCAGCCGCAAGTGACCGTCTCACCTCGGCTTCCTGAAGTGCTGGGATTACAGGCATGAGCCACCATGCCCAGCCCTGATTTTGAGTTCTGGTTATCGATTAATACCAGTATTAAAGTAGGTGAAATTCTATGACAGTTCATTTGGCAACTCAAAGCTCTGCTTTCCAATAGTTTATTCCAGTGCTTTCATTAAAAGGGGTAAATTGAAGCTTTTGAGTTCATGTCATCCACATTAGCAATGTGTGCATGGGCACAGCCTTCTTCAGTTGCTACCTTTTTAGAATGAGTTCCTTATTTCCTAGGCTAATGCTTAGTTTCTTTGCGAAAGTGCATTCAGACCAAGGTAGCATCCACTTTTAATGCTTCTGTGCTTTAAAAGTTGTGGCGGGAAGTCAGGGACCCCGAATGGAGGGACCAGCTGGAGCTGTGGCAGAGGAACATAAATTGTGAAGATTTCATGGACATTTATTGGTTCCCAAGTACTACTTTTATAATTTCTTACGCCTGTCTTTAATCTCTTAATCCTGTTATCTTCATAAGCTGAGGATATATGTCACCTCAGGACCACTGTGATAAATTGTGTTAACTGCACAAATTGATTGTAAAACATGTGTGTTTGAACAATATGAAATCAGTGCACCTTAAAAAAGAACAGAATAACAGCGATTTTTAGGGAACAAGGGAAGACAACAATACTGTCTGACTACCTGCGGGGTTGGGCAAAAAGAGCCATATTTTTCTTCTTGAGAGAGCCTATAAATGGACGTGCAAGTAGGGAAGAAAGTGCTAAATTATTTTCCTAGCAAGGAATGTTAATATTAGTACCCTGGGAAAGGAATGCATTCCTGTGGGGAGGTCTATAAACGGCCGCTCTGGGAATGTCTGTCTTGTGCAGTTGAGATAAGGACTGAGATACGCCCTGGTCTCCTGCAGTATCCTCAGGCTTACTAGGGTTGGGAAACTCCACTCTGGTAAATTTGTGGTCAGACCGGTTCGCTGCTCTCAAACCCTGTTTACTGTTATTTAAGATGTTTATCAAGACAATACATGCACAATACTGAACATAGACCCTTATCAGTAGTTCTGCTTTTGCCCTTTGCCTGTGATCTTTGTTGGACCTTTATCAGTAGTTTTGCTTTTGCCCTTTGTCCTGTTCCCTCAGAAGCATGTGAGCTTCGTTAAATCCTTATTAGTAGTTCTGTTTTTTGCCCTTTGAAGCATGTGATCTTTGTACCTACTCCCTGTGCTTACAGCCTTCCCCTTTTTAAAACCTTTAATAAAAACTTGCTGGTTTGAGGCTCAGGCGGGCATCACAGGCCTACCGATATGTGATGTCACCCCTGGCAGCCCAACTGTAAAATTCCTCTCTTTGTACTGTCTCTCTTTATTTCTCAGCCGGCCAACACTTATGGAAAATAGAAAGAACCTATGTTGAAATATTAGGGTGGGTTCCCCCAATAAAAAGTGGCCCCCAAAGGCTAATGCAGCTTCTGGAAAAACATTTGCTGTTTCTAGGCAGTGGCAAAGTCTACCTCACTTTTCAGCAGGTTGAGTAGGATGGCTCCACACGCTCTACAATAAAAATGAACGTGACATGCACAATCACTTCAGTTTATTCTTCCCATCAGACAGACAAAAACAAAAACAAACAAAAAAAACCCCAAAATTTTAGAGGTAGAATTAAGAAAAATAGAAACTTAAAAGTTTAAATATTTACTAGCCTTTTTTCTAATGGATATTTAACCCGTATATCTTTTCTTTTAAGCTGAACCATAATTTCCAAGGGTTCCAAATAAAGATTGTAACAAATAGTAAGTGGTTTTGAAATCTAGTGTGTATGTGTCTCATAGAATCCAGGTGAAACCCAGGGACATCAGAACTCGTTCCTCTTGTAATTTAAAGTTTGTAACTTTTAACCAACATTTCCCCATTTCCCCCAAGGGATTAAAGATATTTAAATCTTTTATAACATTTATGTTTAGGCATTTTAAAACCTTAAACTTCTTAAAAATGATTCTGCTAAATAAGGGAATTATCCCTTAGAAAAAAACAAGAACCAGCCAGACACGGTGGCTCATGCCTGTAATCCTAGCACTTTGAGAGGCCGAGGTAGGCAGATCACCTGAGGTCATGAGTTCGAGACCAGCCTGACCAATATGGAGAAACCCCATCTCTACTAAAAATACAAAATTAGCCAGGCATGGTGGTACATGCCTGTAATCCCAGCTACTCGGGAAGCTGAGGGAGGAGAATCACTTGAACCCGGGAGGCGGAGGTTGCGGTGAGCCGAGATTGCGCCATTGCACTCCAGCCTGGGCAACAGGAGTGAAACTCCGTCTCAAAAAACAAAAAATAAACAAGAAAACAAACAAAAAACCCAACAAAAAACAAAACCAAAAACCAACAAACAGTGCCGGTTTTGGTGGACAGAAGTCTAAGATGGCCTCAGAGAACCCACCTACCCCCGTCCTGGGGTACACGGTGTAATCCCCCTTGAAGGTGAATGGGATTTGTGAATGTGATGGGAATTCCCATGGCTAGGTTACTAACCAGCTGACTTTTAGTTATCTCCTGGGTGAGAACCTGACCAAATCATGTGAGCCTTTAACAAGGGATTGCCCTTCCTGAGGTCAGGAAGCAGGTGAAGGTGTAGCTACCATGTGAAAGGGCCGAGGAGCTAGGACCTGACTCAAGAGAAGCTGTCAAGAAGGTAGGGATGGGCCAGGCGTGGTGGCTCATGCCTGTAATCCCAGCACTTTGGGAGGCTGAGGCAGGTGGATTATCTGAGGTCAGGAGTTCAATACTAGCCTGTCAACATGGTGAAACCCCGTCTCTACTAAAAATACAAAAATTAGCTGGGCACGGTATTGCACGCCTGTAATCCCAGCTACTTGGGAGGCTGAGGCAGGAGAATTGCTTGAACCTGGGAGGCGGAGGTTGCAGTGAGCCAAGATTGTTCCACTGCACTCCAGCCTGGGCAACAGCCGACTCCATCTCAAAAAAAAAAAAAAAAGTGGGGACAGCCAGCAAGAAACAGGGAACCTCTGTCCCACAGTTGGCAAGAAAATGAGACCAGTTCTACAACTGCACGGCACTGAATTCTGCCAAGAACCTCACGAGCTCCCCAGCCTCAGATGAAACCACAGCCTAGCCGACAGCTGGATTCCAGCCTTGTGAGAAGCTGAGCAGAAACCCTGGCCAGGCCACGCCCGGGGGTTTTGACCTATGCAATGAGAAGTAATAGATGGGGGTGATTTTAAGCCGCTAAGGGTATGGTCATGTGCTGTGGAGCAATAGAACACTGATACCCCAATGTTCGTCCAAATACTGGAAACCGGTGGTGCCAGCACATTCTGGGCTTCCAAGTCCAGATGGCAGAGGGCTGCATTCTGCCCCTTTCTTCTCCTGAAAATCAATCCAACAATAAATGTTTAAGTAAATAAAACATTATTTTAAAAAAGGACAATGAATCTGAAACAGGACATGGGGGAAAACGTTAAAAAGCAATTCCATTTTCAATGCTTTTAAGAGGCGTTGTTAACTGTAAACCACGCTACAGCAGATTAGCAAAGGACTGGGCAGCAGAGCCTGAGGCCACGGCAACAGGCCCCTTTGGGACACACGGAAGGTAGTGAAGAATGGGGCGAGTGGCAGCGATGCTGTCTGAACTGTGTTCAAGCTGTTAGAATGCAGATTCTCAGCTTTATCCGGAGCCACCTCGATGATAAAATAGACAAGGAGAAAGAAGCAGGAATGTTCTCGCAAGCCAGAACCAGAGGACTAAGGGAATGACAAATCCCCAGTCCCCTTATCTGGCCAAGTTCAAAGTAAGAGCAATGATATTTTCCAGGCTGGAAACAGAAGGTCCTTCCTCAGGAGAAACTGAAACTCTTCAAAGATAAGACAAAGAATCTGACAAAGCAAGCTGGCCCACAATGTCACAGAGAAGTCCGGGAGCTAAGTAAGGAGCACACCCACGGCTTTCGGTCAGCTTGAGTGCCTCGTCAGGCTGAAGTCAAGCCAGAGGAGAGCCTGCAAGGTGAAAACAGAGCAAGGCCTCCTGAAAGGAATGTTTAGAAGCAGCCCAGGAGAAAACCAGGCAAAATGGAAGGATTTATTCTAAAATACAGTTAGCAAAAATGAGATACTAGGGAGCTCCAAAACAGGAATAATAATATAGCAAAAGGACAATCAGGACCAGACCAGTCTCTTAAACATTAAAAATGACAGCAGAAACAAAACTGGTGACAGAAGGAACTGAAGACGAAAGTAGAAAGAACCCCAGAAGGGGAACAAAACAAAGAGGGACAATAGGAATTCAATTAAAAAATGAGAGAATTTAGCAAGTCAAGCAACCTAGAGTTACGAGTCTTGACAACAGAACTGAGATCACCTCCTTTGAGAATTAAAAAAAGAACTGAGAAAGCAGAGGGAAAGAAATGATCAAAGAAATAACACAAGAAAAGTCCCACAAGATGGGTTTTCATGGTAAAACTGAGTCGCAACCCCTGGAAAAGGCCCACGCTGAGCTACATCACCAGGACATCTCACAATGTTGTAGAGAAGTAGCACGTCCCCAAAAGAGTATCTCCAAAGATTTGTGAGAGTAATATTAGGCCACGAATAATCAACTGGGAATAGGAATGACACCGAACTTTTCAATGTTAACATTTGAAGCCGGAAGACAGTGGGTTCCGTGACTTCAAGATTCTGAATGTAATTTACCTCCAAACAGAAACTGACGCCCAATTTATCAAGAGTAGAATAAAGACACTTTCAGAAAGACTGTCACAAAAAATTACTTCCCGTGCAACTCTTTCTCAATGATGGGATATGCTCTATCAAAAAAAGTTAGGCCAAGAGAAAATATAGAGTCCCTGGTAAGGAGAATATTCTGGAACAACTATAGATGCCAAAGAGAACAAAAAAATGGAGTCTGGGCCACCAAGCTGAGGGGCTCCCTGAGGAGAATGTCCAAGGGGAAAAAAGGAGCGGACAGACTTCCTGCTTTGACCATGTACATGAGAGGCTGCACCTGTGTTTTTCTTGGGCGTCTTCACACTCCTCCCTTTACAGCAGTAGCTAATCTCTCTGCTTGGAGCACTCCCCAGAGAAACATACGGTATTCTTCCTCATCAACTTCAGGGTTGGACTCAAATGCCGCTCGCCACTGAGGCCTCCTGTCTTCTCAGAATGTCCCTTCCCATCGCAACCCCTTCCCTGTCCCTTCCCATCACAATGTCACACATTCCTTCCTCAGTCTCTCTCCTCAGCACTCACTACTCTAAACACCATCATGTATTTCCCGATCATCTCCTCTACCACCTGTCCCCACCACATGTAAACTCCAAGATGGCAGAGGATTTTTGTCTGTCTGTTCAGGCAAAATAATATAGTACTGTTGAGGGAAAATGTTTTCTGAATACATGAATAGTCACAAGTTTAAAAAATGAGTAAAATAAAAAGACAATTGTTAAAAAAAAGTTGCTAAGTAAATGAAAATAAACTGCTTGGTACAGTTGACTGCTTGGCACAGCAGTGAATACTTACATAATCAAAATAATGGAAACACTGTATATGGATTAATTATGTTATAACTAATGTAGGAAAACAAGATCAGTGGAGGTCTATTAGGTTACATGGTCTTCCTCCAACATCACAGGGAGTCAATAGGCAATTTCCAAATTTAGTGACTCAAGAAAGAATAATATACACATTTGAAAATAGGAAAGGAAGAATGAGAAAAACAGCTTAAGGAGTTATAAGTGGGTACAGCAGGTTGCATGGGACTGCTGTTTTATTGTATATATTTTAGCTCTCTTTGATGTTTTTAAACTATGTATTTACATTATTTGATAAAAATAAAGGCATTTACTTAAAGGGAAAACATGTTTCTCCGAAGTTCTAAGAAAGCTTAATTCTTTGTCATTCATATCATAGTGGCACATAGTGAGTACTCAAGAAATATGTTGGAAGTAGGGATGGATTTTGACTGTATAAAAATATACAAAAAATAGCTTCTGGATCTCACATTAAATCATACAGTACTGTGTAAGTTGACAACAAAGGCATGCTTCATAGAGACTGTTTTTGACACAAAACATTGACAAAGGTGAAAAACATGTAAGCATTAAAATTACAACCAATAAATTCATACTAATTAAAAATGTACAAAATTTTCTTGGTTTTGTTTAAAAATATTAAAGTTACACTTTTTACTTGTGGCTATAGTTTTGAGCCTTATCAAGTAGCTATATACCGCCACCTGGTGGCCAGCTCCGCGTGGACAGCCTGGCTTTTGGTCAGGGTAGAGAGATGTTCACCTTTACGCCTTGTCCACTAAAAGCAAATACATCAATATCCAACCTTCCATTCATCCATTCTTCTCTCTCAAGTCACCCACGGAATCCTGAACAGGAGGATCAATGGGAAGGAAAAAAAAGGCAGTAAAGCTCATGGATTTTATTAATAATTTATTGTCAGTAAGAAAGACTGGCTAATGGTAGTTTTCATTAAAAACCTTTACAAGACCATTGCATCACAAATATACAGACACTATAAAAACTGTGTCATGGTGGATTTGGCTCTAAACAGGTATGCAGAAGGTCCCCATTACACTTTCCAATAATGAAAAATGTTTATAATTCTAAATACAGCAACCCATGTTAAGACATGTTCACGTATCATCTCTCTCCCTCATCCTATGTACAGCTAGAAATGCACTGAAATGTACCAATAAAATGTCATACTTCAGTGGGAAAAGGGAAAAGACAGAGTGAAACCCTGGTTATAGTAAAAAAAAAAAAAAAAAAAAAAAAAAAATAGGCCAAGGCGGAGCTTGCAGTGAGCTGAGATCCAGCCACTGCACCCCAGCCTGGGCGACAGAGCAAGACTCCGTAAAAAAAAAAAAAAAAAAAAAATCAGGGTGCTAGATAATGGCACTAACACCACCAAAATTCAGTTGAAACAAATGCACAAAATATCTTGGAAATCTAGTTAAAACTATGAAAAATCAAATCTGTACATAAAATTTACAAAAAAAGAGAGACAGGAAAATTAAAATAATCAAATCTATATAAATACATGAATCATGCTGACGACAGAGGACAGGACTGATTTTCGTTTCACTATTTTAACACAGACAGATGGAAATCCCAAAAGATGTTGGGAAATGGCACAGCCGATGGAAAGCTCACGATGACAGTAGTCGGGACACTGGAAATGGCCAGCACGTCCAGAGGCGCAGGACCCAGCGCAGCCATGGCCATTCAGCTCACCGAAAAAAGCCTGGGAGCACTGCTGCAAGAGCAACGCGGGTACTCCTATCATCTCTAGGTTCACTCAAGTCAGGCACTTTGGGGGGAGTTGAGAGTCAGACTTCCGTGTGCTGCTGGGAATCCAGGGGCGGGATCGTCACCTCTTCAAAGTGGCCGTCGTCCCCGCTCTCATAGTCACTCATCATCACCTCGGACTCCACTTCGCAGCAGGCCGACACGTCGGAGCAGGAGGCCGTGGAGGCGTACACGGCCATGGGCACGCTCTCCACAGCGGGCACCTCCAAGTGTCTTTGATACCCTGGCGGGTAAGGGGCATGGGATTCTCTACAAGTACTATTCTCACCAGTGCCTTTTGTTTGAGGTTCAGACATATCGAGGGGATAAAAATTGGGCAAATACTGATTCAAGGTGAACCTCTGCCGGTTTCTTGATGAAGAACCCAAGCTACCCGCAGCAGGCAGGTCTCTAGGAGGGTGGATGGACTCAAACTGATCGCCGAATTCGGGCGGTAACGGTGGCAGCTCGTCCGCGGCGGGGAAGTCTTCGGGGGGTGGAGGAAAGTCACTTTCGATGTCGTAGCCTCCAGGGTAATAGTCCGTATCGATGGCGTTCGGATCTGCCGAGTACAGGGGTGTCTGCTCATCAATCACCTCATAGTTGGGGAACTCTTGTATGTCCGGCAGAGGAACGCTTGGCATCCAATCTGATGTATCCCAGTGATACCCTTGGTAGACAAGAAATGAGACGTCAGTGTGTTTTCTCCTGAGTTTTTGTGCCATGGAAAGAGCTCAGTGTATCAAAGACACAACTGCATTTCTGCCTTCATTCAAAGTTCACCAGTGGAAATTCCTTGTCTTTACTTTGAAGACATCCCCCAACCACTCCAGTTTAAAGACCCTATGACCTAGGCTTGATTTCTAAAATGTGGACTTACAGTTTTATGTACACAACTTAACATTCACGGAAACAAAAGGAGTCCTAAGAGAAACGGGATGCTAGCATCTAAATTATATACATGTTTCCACAAATGATTCTAACCAGCCTTTTAACTTTTCTTCTGTAATGTAGAACCCATTGCTCTATAGGAAGAGAAGTATTGATTCAGTCTTAGGACATTAGTGAACTATCCAGTGTCACTTGATCTGCACTACTACTCACTAAAAAAATACTGATCAATGCAACTTAAAAAAAACTTTCATTTCTATTTTTTGTAGAGACAGGGTCTCACTATGTTGCCCAGGCTGGTCTTAAACTCCCGGCCACAAGCAATCTTGCCAACTCAGCTTCCCAAAGTGCTGGGATTACAGGCCTGAGCCATCAGGCCCAGCCAATGCAACTTTTTAAAGGAATAGAAGTAATCTTTAACATGCTGAAGTTGAGAAAAGAAGCTGCCTTCATAATAATGTAGCAAGTTTAATATTAAAATACTAGTTTTCATTAGCCCTCAGACAACAAATTAACTTAATATAGGTATATATCAAAGCATGCCCCCAATTGAAGCAAAATACAATTGAACAAGCATTGCGAGATTATAACACAGCCTCTGATACACTGTAACAATCTGTGTTACTTTCAAAAGGACTGTGATCCTTTTGGACTATATAAAGCATCACTATTAAAAAAAAAACTTCCAATTTTGGAATAGTTTTTTTTTTTTCCTCCTTAGGATTTAAAAAAATCCTCGGAGAGGCGGGAGAAGGTTAGGCAATCCGTGCTTTGAATGCAAAGCGCACACACATGCAGCCGTGTACTTAGTTACTGCTGCAAACACTGGGCGACCCAGTGCAGTCAGTTGGCACTGGGGCAAGGCTTGACCCATTGTTTTTAGTGAATATCAATGAATAACTGGCATGCATAAGTCACCTCTTGGTTTGCTGAGGTCAGGAGCAGCCAAAGATTCTTTTGGTGGCAGAGTAGAAAAAAAAGAAAACATTTGTAATTAAAACAGACCGCTGAAAAGGCAATAAAGGTAAGTACACAGAACAATGAAAACTGCTTACAAAGGACCAATCAGCCATACAACACGTCCTTACGCCAGTATCTACGACAATTCCAAATGGCTGAGAAACGTATGTACCACAAATAAAATGGAATATGGAAGTGGAGGAAAAAGACCGAGGAATGATGAACCAGAGATTTGGCCAGAAAACTCAAATATTATTTTCTTTTCCTTGTTTCTGACAATCACTGCCTGAAAACACAGAATTTTCTTAGGAATAATTAAAACCATCAGGCTCTAATGAAATATAAACTGATCAGATTACATAGGTGATAATACAAATACATCTACAGCTACATAATGCACACTTTATAGCACATTGCAACTTCAAAGAACATTAAATTCAGAGGAACTCATCGGCAAACTTAGATACTTAAAGACAGGTCTACAAGCTGAAGATCTCTCCAAACTGTATGTAGTTTGAATATGATTTAATATTTACACTGTGAGCCATTCTCTAAAGAGACCACGGCTACACTTAACCCC
>NW_012102221.1:2218953-2219971 GCF_000951045.1 Mandrillus leucophaeus | reverse complement strand
AGTAGCTGGGACTACAGGCACCTGCCACCATGCCTGGCTAATTTTTTTTGTATTTTTAGTAGAGACGGGGTTTCACCGCGTTAGCCAGGATGGTCTCGGTCTCCTGACCTCATGATCCGCCTGCCTCGGCCTCCCAAAGAGCTGGGATTACAGACGGAAGCCACCGCGCCCGGCCACTTGGGACTATTATTGAGAAGACTGATGTTTCAACAAGAACTAGAAAGACAATGCTGATACAATTCTGAAATGTATTTATAAAGAGCATTTAGGGGCCAAGATATAAATTATTACATAAACTGGAAACAGGAACTTCTTAGAATTAAAACTGATAAAAGACATAATTCTATCTTGTTGGTTTAACAAGCAAAGCTATGTCCATACACTCTATTCCTAATAAACACAGGTATATTTTGATACCATATATATACACACACACACACACACACACATACACTTGAAATCAGAAATGATAGCACACACAGCTATCTTTAGTCATTTGAAAAACGACTCCTCAATAGATAATGAATATATGGATTTATGGACTATATATACGATGTATTATGGGCTATATTACTCTCGATTGAATAATTATTAGTGGGTTACCCTTTTTCCACCAATGAAATATTTGAAATGTATAATATACATATCAATATGTTTAATAACATATTAAACATATTACACGATTATACAATTAAAAATTATCATTCAACTTACTAATTCTGAGATTTGAAAATTTCCACTAAAAACTACATTGTATTACTATTTGAATACTGACAATTTTCTCTACTGGTATATATTAATATGGCAAAGCTGGTTGTCAATGTGATTTACCCTGGGGAAATCAGATCAACATAACTGGTGGCAAAGATCCCACTGTCAAACTTTCTTCATTAGAAATATAATCCAACTTACTAGCAATCTCCTAAACTGTGCTCTGTCAGTACGCTCTGATCCACATGGGAGCTAGGGCCGCAGTGGGGTTGGGGAGGAGACAAATAAAACCTTGTAATACCAAAGG
>NW_012102221.1:2213998-2216748 GCF_000951045.1 Mandrillus leucophaeus | reverse complement strand
TTTTTAAGTCTAGTAACAAACGTAGCAATTCCTTTAAACAAAAAAAGATCAACAACTTTTGTTACTTAGGCACTAGTAACAGCTTTCAAAATTAACTTCAGAGTAATACCTTTCAACTTTAAATTCAATGTACACTTCTTGGATATGCCAAAAAATATTTTTCAATGAAGAAGATTGCAATGAAGGAACTGTTGAAATTCTGCTTCTATAAACTTCAGTAATATTTACAACACTGAAGGTCATCAGTTTAAAACTAAAACTTCACTAGACAAAATACAGATACGTTTCTGATTCGCCAAGTAAAAACATAGTACTTCTTAGGAAAAGAAGCGTGGGCATCATCAGTAACTGTAACGATGAACATTGGAGCATCTAGCCTCTTCCGCCTGATATCAAACGGGGCACAGAGCTATCCTCCCGCCTCTTCCGCCCGATATCAAACGGGGCACAGAGCTATCCTCCCGCCTCCCTCCTCCTGACAGCGTCATGTCCGAGCATAAAGGATGCCCCGAGCTCTATGATGGCGACGTCTGTGTACTCGACAGCCTATGTAAGCAGTTCTCAAGTGGGATCTCTAGGCCGGTACCATCAGAGCTACCTGGGAACTGGTGAAAAATACAAATTCTCAAGTCCCAACCCAGACCTATTGGATCAGAAATGCTGGTGCTGAGAAGCAGCAATTGGGCTTTTAACAGTCCTCCAGATGTCACATTACAGTTTGAAAAGTTCTAGCCTGTGCCTTCCCCATGTGATGAATTTCAGTGCACTAATAAAGGGCTATTTTAATTTAAAATAATTTGGGGGAGGTGGTCAATGTCCTTTCTTACAACTCTGAGCAGATAAAGCTTCACACTAAATAATTTTCACTAAACTAAATATGAAAACATGCTCTGACCATGCTCCACACCCTTTTCTTCGACCATACTCAGGGAAAAACCAAAAGTGAAGAGTCAGTTACAGGTTAATTATGAAAGCCTTATGTGATTCAAGTCTTATTCCTGTTCACATGAAGAGGGATTTTTGTTTCAAAACATTTTAGGTAGAATTACTTCTGAACTTTTTTTTTATATTGCACCACCTATAGATAAGCTCTCAAGATCTCATGGTTACTTCTGTTGTCTGTGTAAATCACTCTGAATGGTAAAAAGCAACAAAGACATAACATACATCAAAATATTTTTTGCAAAGCACTCATATTACTTATCTACACACCTGCATAAAATAAAAGGACTCAACCCCCTCAAAACCACAAACTGTGTTTTCCTACCATTGCAGTAGGCAATGCAGCCGCGCTCCGTGGCACAGCTGCCGCAAGACACAGACACAAGCACGAGCACTTACAACTGTACCTTCTGTGCTCACCGTGTCAACCACAGCATTGACAAGGTGCATTACAGTCACTAGGGAAGCTTGCAAAAAGGTACAAAAGCAGTCAATTAGGAACATCTTCAGTTAGTTAGAAAACAGTGCATGAAACAGAATTTTATATTATACCATTTCTACCTCAAATTCAAACTGAGGAGCGCTTTAACACAACCACGTAATGATGCGTGGTCTCCTCACTGTTAATTGTGTGTCTCAGAGACTTCTCTCATCAAGCTATGTATTTGTTACTATTAATCAAAGGAATCATGCAAACATATTTTATTGCAATTTAGACAAAACATTTTAACTTTAAATTGTTTCACAATTACAATTATGGATCATGTCAGGCCAGAACGATGCTTATTTTAACATCTTATAGGCAAGCCTCGACATTCCAAGACTACGATCTGTGGCACGCCACTCTTCTGGCTGTGTAATCACTCACACATTGTCCCCCAAAAAAAGAAATCGAAGGAGAAACATATGCAATCTAAAACAAAAATGGTTTTGTCCCTGTTCTGACTGTTTTCCCTGCAAATTTGTCTGTTTGCAGATGGATGAATCGCTGGTGAGCTAACGTACCAGGAGAGGAGACTGCCTGTTTCCTGTGTAAATTCCCTTTTTGTTTGTGTATCTGATTGTTTTAAAATAACTATGCCAAGGTAAATATGTATGCATGCAGTAGGCAGAAGGCTGGCCCTCAAACAGTGCACGTCCTAATCCCAGGAGCCTGTGAATATGTCACTGTACATTGGCAAAAGGGACTTGATGCGGTGCAGCTAAGGAAATTGAGATGAGGGATTTCCCTGGATTATCTGGGTGGGCCCAATATAATCATAAGGGCCACTTTTCAGCACAGAGACTTGCCCAGTTACGGCCAGGGGAGCTCTGCTGACAGAAGGGTGGTCAATGAAACGCTGTGTTGCTGTCTCTGAGAGATGGAAGAGACCAAGAGTCAAAGAATGTGGGCAGCCTCTAAAAACCAGGACAGGAAGGAAAACAGGTTCTTCCCTAGAGCTGCAGACGGTAATGCAGCTCTACTGATCGCACGATTTTAGCCCTGTGAGACACAGGGGTTGGACTTCTAAGCTACAGAACAACAGCAAGACAAGTCTACATTGTTTTAGGCCACAAAGTCTGTGGTCATCGGTAACAATGGCCCCGGAAAACTGAGAATACGATGCAGGAAGAGACTTTCAGCAGACTTTCAGCTTACAACTGATAATTACATTACGGTAATGAGTAAAATAAAAATACTCCTGTATATATGTTTTTTCTCTGCATTGTATTACCTGGAAGCTAGCTTTCCTAATTAATTTGACCATAACTTATTAAAAGCACTTGGGACTTTTTTTTTGTTTGTTTTTTGTGTTTTTGTTTGTTTT
>NW_012102221.1:2188916-2212743 GCF_000951045.1 Mandrillus leucophaeus | reverse complement strand
GTGTGTGTGTGTGTGTGTTTGTGTGTGTTACGGAAATCGAACATTTCAGACTATCACATCTCTTCTTAGAGGGTGTGTGTGTGTGTGTGTGTGTGTGAGAGTGTGTGTTTGTGTGTGTGCTGCAGGTTAAGAAAGTTGTGAGGAGGATTTCTGAAAAACCCACAAAACTGGGGTAATACTTACTGTTGTGAGAAAAAGCCAATACAAGATGAGTCAATCAGATCCTTCAACAAACATGTTCTTTTCTCTTACTGACAAGTTCAAACACCTATTCATCAAGAACAGTTTAGCGATTTTCCCCAGCAGACATTCATGCAAGTATGTATGGTATTGTTTAAAAGTGGTCCAAGAAAAATGAAAACACAGTGAGGCTCTTACGGGTAGCTAGTGCGTCTACACTGTGAGAGAACACAGTAACACAACAAGCAAGCAAAGCCCAGCGTTTCAGCACACTGCTGCCTCACCATTGTCATCGCACGACTCGGACTGGAAGGAGCTCAGGGACTGCACTTCGGACAGGCTTTCCCGGGCACTGTACGGCTGGGAAGGCTTTTCCTCTAGAGGCTTCTTGGAAAGACAGGGATCGAGATCCACCACTTTAGCTAAAAGGAAGGATGACAAACATTAAGTATATGGACCAAGACGGTTTTGTTCACCGCTGAATCCTGAGACGCACCATGCACTACCCAACGACGGCCTGAGATTTACTGAATAAATGAACGACTGAAAGAAAAACAGAAACACCTTACAAACTCAAACGAAGACATAAAAAATACCCCGCACAGAAAGACCTACGCATCATCTCAGAGATTATTCAGAGTAGAAATTGCCCATAAGCATGCCTATGGATATCATTAGACAATAAAGACTGCTAACATTTTCTTTTAAAATAATAGGTACAGCTTTAAAAAAAAAAGCATCAAATATATGTTAGGTCACTAATATAAATATTTCCACTTCTCCAGGTCATATTTTTAAAAATCCTAGCATGAAGGCCGGGCGCAGTGGCTCAAGCCTGGAATCCCAGCACTTTGGGAGGCCGAGACGGGCAGATCACAATGTCAGGAGATGGAGACCATCCTGGCTAACACGGTGAAACCCCGCCTCTACTAAAAAATACAAAAAACTAGCCGGGCGAGGTGGCGGGCGCCTATAGTCCCAGCTGCTCGGGAGGCTGAGGCAGGAGAATGGCGTGAACCTGGGAGACGGAGGTTGCAGTGAGCTGAGATCGCGCCACTACACTCCAGCCTGTGCAACAGAGCGAGACTCCGTCTCAAAAAAAAAAACAAAAAAACAAAAAAAAAAACCCACATCCTAGAATGAAAATGCTCCCGATTATTTTTTTTTACATATTAATAAACTCAAAAATTATAGATGAGAACCTTTATCAATTATAAAATGAAACAGCCTCTCCAGAATATTAACTAAAACATGACTAGATTCAATTTCTTAATTAAAATAATATCATAGCCACAATGCTCAGCCAGCACTCAGGACATCCAGAAAAGTTTCAAATCATCGTAAGGATTTCAGTCTGAGCATACTCGTCTCTAACAAACAGTACACACGTTCTGACTGGACAGAACTTGTAACCTGACCGTTTACCTCAAGTGACATTTGAGTGAGATGAAAAAACGGCTCTTACTGTCATAGTCAAAGTCCCAGCTGGGCTTCTGTATGGAGTCGCTGTCAGAAGGGGAGTTGGAAGGCGGTGGGGGAGGCAGGTTTGGCGCCACACTGCAGACCGCCACTGCTTTTCGGTGCCCGTGCACAGACTCGGGGTTGAAAGTGCTGAATTCGGGATGCTCTGGGATGGCAGATCCTTCAAAGGAATTTCGGTCGAGATTGTTTCTTGAGTCACTTGGAATACTCGGGGTGTAGGAAATAGGCCGGACAGGCACCTGGGGTGGTACGTCTGAGTAAATGTTCTTATTTAGCTTGGAATCAAAATAGGGTCTCTGCAAGAAAGCTGTCGTGGGTCCCAGGTGCTTGTCTTCAGGTGCAGCCTGATGCTTCTTTTTCCGACTCATCATCTTACGGCAGAGAACAAACACCACCACCAGTAAAAATATCCCTGCTATAAACACGATGATTCCGATTCCTTCCGCCAGCCCGATGTTCCACGGCGTGGACACGTACTGGTTGGGTGCAGCGTCCTCGCAGTGGCGTCCTCTGTACTCGTGGCTGCAGTTGCAGTGATAGGAGCCGTGTGTGTTCTCGCAGAGGGCCCCGTGTCGGCAGGGGTTGCCAGCGCACTCGTCAATGTCACTCTGACACCTGCCAAGAAAGTCAGGAATGAGGAGAGACGTGTGTAGCACACGCCAGCGTATGCCAGGCTCAATCCTTAGAGACTGAAGACGAATCCCTCCTTGCTGAGTTATGCGAAGATCAAACCCAGACATGAAACAACTAAAAAGTGCAACCTTGACAACCACGACAAAAGACCTTTTGTGGAGAAACCAATCATGTGATCACATGCTTTCGATGTCTATTTGGGAAGGAAACCTATCAAGCCAATATTAATGGCCATTTTCCTAGGATCCAACAGACTACTACATCAACCCCATTGTCTAAACATTAGTTTTTTCAAGTATTATAATATATTATATTCATCTGCTTGATATTTCATTTTAAAGAGTGAAAAGATTGTAAATTATATAAGGGGCCAATATGAGGATTATCAAAATCTGACACAACGTAGCTCAAGTCACTGAAGGTCTGTTGCATCTGCCGGTCAATATGACACTATGAAAAGGTGTGAATCTCAATTTTGAAAGAAACCATTTACCTTTCTCCCCTAAAACCTGAATCACACTGACAAACGGCACCATCCAAACTGTCAAAGCATGTTCCGCCATTCTTACAGGGGTCGTCTTTGCAGTACGGACTAAGCTGACACCTGAAGAGTAAGGAGAGACAGACATAAACCTCACGATCCGATTGCAAATAAATACAGCAAAACGAAAGCAACACAGAAAACATTAGCAAATCAACATGGAGACTTTTTACATGCACCATTTTATGTTTAAAAAGAATTTTATGCTACAATTAATTATGGAAGTTAAGAAAAATACACATACCTCTGACCAGTATATAACCCTCTACACTGGCAAACAAAGCCTCCGTTGTCGACAACACACGTGCCCCCGTAGAGGCATGGGTTGGAGGAACACGGATTGACGCTTATCTCGCAGTACGTCCCTATGTATAAGGCGCTGCATTTACAGTAATAACCTAAATTGGCAAAAAGGAACAAAAAAGTCTTATCACTCAATGACTCAGAAACCTGGTCTTAATTATATTGCTTTTTATCTTTAAGATTTAGTTCTCCGAGGTCTGTAAAAGCTCGTAAAATTCTCACTCTCTCTGGGAAAAAAGTTGGCTACGTCGACATGCCTTCAGCTGCTGGTAAACCGAAACACACAGAATTGAAGAGAGAACTGTTAGCTTTAGTTCATCATAATTGGCATTAAGATCATTAGGTCAAACATCCAGAGGAGGAAAATACAGTTCTCTACTTGAGTGACCATGTACATAGACAGCACTGTTTCACATCTCAAGTTATTTGCAATTCACAAGCATTGAAGGATTAAATGAGAAAATAATGAATGTGAAAAGCACTTCAAAGACTATAAATTACCTTTCAATATTTTTATTTTTTGAGACAGGGTCTTGGCTCTGCTACCCAGGCTGGAGTGCAGTGGCTCGATCTCAGCTCACTGCAGCCTCAAACTCCTGGGCTCAGGAATCCTCCCACCTCAGCCTCCTGAGTAGCTGGGACTACAGAGGCATGCTACCATGGCTGGCTAATTTTTAAAGTTTCTGTAGAGATGGGGTCTCTCTGTATTGCCCAGGCTGCCTCACTCCTAGTCTCAAGCGATCCTCCGGCCTCAGCCGCTCAAACGTGTAAACATTGAAGAAAGGACATCATCGTATCTGTTCAAAGCAGTAGGAAGAATGCTGACTCTACTTTGTCAAGCCTGTGACAGGTGGTGTGGCAGATCTTCCACCTGCCTGCCTTGGGGCACACTGCAGCACAGCGCTTCCCCGCCCCCCCCAAAGCGGGCGTGGCGGTGGGTTTTTCTCAGGATGAAGAACTGTGGTGCCCCGGGCCAGGGCCTGCAGGAGCCAGGGCATGGCTGCCACGCTCCTCTACTCCTGCTTCGGGACCATGGGAGTGCATGTCAGGAAAACACCTCTCTCAGCCTCATCCCTAAGTGACAAAATGAGGACAGCCTCCTTGCTAACCGGGTTTGGACGTGTAACTGATACAAGCACAGTCTAAACCAGAGCGTTTCTGTGGGGATGGCCTGGCCCACTCTATGCACATGGCAATGCAAACACACTGCCCGAGAGAACAGGAGAAAACCAAAGCTTTGGAAATCCCACTTAATTACAGCATTGTTTTTGCTCTATTCATTCTACCAAGCTCTGTTTGGCATGACAACTGTCATTTTCCTAACTATACCCTATTATTGGTAAGGGGGCCTAGCAGGAGTCCAGGGTGCAAAAGACCCAGAGTACCCCACTAGGCCGGGGCTTCAAGACAGACAGATACAGCAACACTTCCGGAGGGATGCAGGGCCTTCTAGAAAATCATATTCCCAACTATTGTTGCCAGCAAGAATCTAGCAGGCCCTCTACGCTGCGCCATTAGATAAAAGGTGATACAAAGAACAAAGAAGGGGTAAGTAGCACGAATTCTAAATTCCCCTGGGTCGATGACTGTGGAGTTAAAGAAGGGTTTGGAGTCACCGGGGTGCCTCCTGCTCGGGCGCTGGGACGGCACTGCAGGCGTGCGGCAGTCGGGGGGGCAGTACCTGCAGCCCGGGCACCGGAAGAGCACCAAACCCAGCTTTGCTCCCGTATGAGGGATGCTGCCCAATTCCAACACTGCCTGCAGTGTCTGACAATATTATCTGAATCAAAAGAGAAAAAAATAAAAACAATACCTGGGGGCTTCCCCTGAAATGCACACATGTGTACGGTTTACAGATGGTGACGTTACGGAGCCTACCTCCAGCAGGTGACGGACTGCAAATGCCTCCGTTCTGGCAAGGGCTGCTGGCGCAGTCTTCCGTGGCCGTCAGGGAGCACCCTGGAGACACACCCACCGACTCCTCCATGTGGGCATAGCTTCTGGGTTTGCTGTTGAAGGGCAGCTCCTGCCCATTCAAATAAATGGAATCCATACAACCCCTGAAACCATTAGCAACTTGAGGACTTCTTCCATGCCGTGTTCCCTGCTGACGGATGTGGCCACCAAAAAACACGTAGTTATCCAGGTTCAAGGTTTTCAGAGTCCCTGGGGCTGTGCCCGATGCAGTGTGAACTTGGTCTAGAACCAAGCGAGCATAGTTTCCATTCACTTCCAAGGACACTGCGTGCCACTGCCCATCATTGACCTGAATGCTCTGAACGGAGACGATGCCAGGGCCACTGCCACAGTCGAACTTGTACTGCAGCCTTCCATTATGAATCTAGGATAAAAACGACGACTGTTCACATCACTCTCAGAGACCCTTCAGCGAGAGTGTACTTGATCACACAAATCTACAGGAGACGGATTGGGAGTGAGGGTAGAAGGATAAGGCCTTGCATTTAAGTACTACAGAGCGCAGATTCACTGTCCACTGTACAAATCATTAAAATGCGTCTTCTAGGAATATCAAGTCATAATGCACATCCACAAAGCATCACGGAAGCCAATAATTAACTATTCACTGAACACATACAGCATTAGGTAATAGCGAAAGTCAAAACTGAATTATGTTTTTAGAAAAGGTGGGCAAGATATGTATCACTGGAAACACGTGGGATGTCTCTATAAACTGTCACTTTTTTTTTTTTTTTTTGAGACAGAGTTTCGCTCTTGTTGCCCAGGCTGGAGTGCAATGGTGTGATCTCAACTCACTGCAACCTCTGCCTCCCCTGTTCAAGCGATTCTTGTGCCTCGGCCTCCCGAGTAGCTGGAATTACAGGCATCCGCCACCACATGTGGCTAATTTTCTGTATTTTTAGTAGAGAGCGGGTTTCGCCATGTTGGCCAGGCTGGTCTCAAACTCCTGACCTCAAGTGATCCACCCATCTCAGCCTCCCAAAGTGCTGGGATTACAGGCGTGAGCCACCACACCCAGCCACCACCATTAAAATGTAGTATGGCCTACAGTTTGAATGTTAACTGTCACACGGACCTAAATCTCTATGTCATGGCAGAGCAAAAAGAGCTCTTCATCCCACGAAGTCTAAAACTTGGACAGGCATCAATGAACTGTTTAAATGTGGAATTCAACCATTTCACTTACTTTATTATCTGTGCAAATTAACAATCTGAACATAAAATGAAATGTATGGTTTGAAAGTCTTCCACTGAGACGCAACACTGGAGAAACATACCTCCAAGATGCTATAGTCGGTTCCTCGGGCGTACATGACAACCGCATGCATGGAATACGTTCTGAGCCTCATGGTCAGTTTCATCTCTAATTTGTTTTCATTTTCCGTCAGACGGTATTTCACATAGCTGTTTCCAGTCAGTGTCATAGATGAACTCCCTGTGAATTGTAAAGAGGAAAAAATAAACCAGAACCAAGCTGAAGGATATTCTTTAAAGTATGACTCCCCTGCACCCTGTGAGACTGATTTAGGGTTTTACTTAAGATTATAACATTTTAATATCCAGTTCTGTGGGAAAATGTCTATTTGCTTAATGAAAAGCACAGCATGACTGGCTCTCTGTTTGGAAAGAATAAATTTGACTACTGCATCACACAGAAATGAATTCTAATGAAAGATTAAATATAAAAACGTTCAGTATAAAATTATAAGAAAATTTCAGAAAATAGTTATATATGGCCTCAAGGTGATTTAAGAAACCTTTTCAAGCAAAATCAAACAATCCTCATTCCCAAAAGACGACGAAAATGTCATCAATCTCCAGAGATGGCAACTGTTATATAAAATGATGTAGAACTGACTAAATGACAATAAATTTCAAAATGACAAGAGACTTATTAACAAATCAAAAAATATAAATATAAATGATATAAAGACAGAGGAAACTGCAACACTGTGAATGTCAATACTCCTAATACACAAATAACTCTACACATTGATACTAAGAAACAAATAACCCAGACCATCAAGCAACATGAACAGGTAGGCCACAGCAGAGGCAATACTGATAGGAAATGAACAAATGAGATGAAAACTTTTAAAGTAGCCAAAGAAATGCAAATTAAAGTAATAATTAGGTATCATTTCACACCCATCAAATAGATGGTGGGGAATTCGTTTTATAATAAAAAATGTTCAATGGTGTCAAGAGAATGGAGAGTGAAACCTTCATACATAACTGGAAGAAATAAAAATTAATATGACTTTCTGGAAAACTAATATAGTGATATCAAAAAGTTTAAAATGTCACTGATCTTTGATGTAGCAAGTTCTAGTTTTATAATGTATATGCTGCATAGAAATGAACGCATCAGTATGTAAAGATACATGTAATCTGTTTATCTGAAAGAAACAGAACAACCTGAATCTTTAGACATAAGAATCATGTTGAGTAAGTACAGTTACGCTGGAAAACATTATCCAGCTATCCAAAAGAATCAGGTGTATAGGTACTGGCTTGGAACATGAAAGCTGCTCTTTACCATACTGCTAAGCGGAGGGAAAAGGCAAGAGGGAGAGAACTGCGTGAGATAGGATCACTCTTGAGTTTCTAGGAAAATCAAACTGCTACATACGGCGCTGCGCTGTTAGCTATACATGTTTACATAATCACTGAAGACCCAGGAGGAGGAAGACCAAATATGAACCAAGGGCTGTGCTATAACAAGAGGAAGCAAAACTGACTACTGTCATTCTTCATTCATCTTCACATCTGTCTTGTTACAATAAACATACTTTGCAGTATGTTTAGAGTCCAATAAAGAAGAAAATTATAAGAAACAATGAAACTGATTTTTAAAAAGAAAAGCATGCCCCACCACTCAACTCTCACCTGGGCACTGAGCAAACCTGCCACCAGGACAGACACAGGTGTGCTTCTCCTCCCGGGGATCAGACACACACTCGGATCCCTCAGGGCACGGATGGTCTTCACAGCCATGGTGGACAGCTGGGCATCTTCCCTCTTCATTCAAAGATAAGAGGGGAGGAAGGGAAACGATAATTAACAGACATTTCAAGAACATGGCCTTGCATGTGTAACCATCAAAGGCTTCCAAGGCCGTCTGAAACAATCTATGACCCCGACTTTCACACACTCATGGGCGCTACCTTTGCAGAGACACACCGCTGCCCTGTGGTGGCGGGGAGTCACAAAGCTCAGTCTGGCTGTGCTGTGTGTTGACATCACACTTTCATCCACAGACACCTTTTCATCGCAGAACTTCCAGGGGCAGTCCAGTCCCGCGCAGAGTTTCTGGAATACATCCAGGATCCGAACTCCAATGATGTCCTCAATATCAGTCACGGAAGAATTAATCTTGTGCAGAAGTTGTTTTGTTGAAATCTGCGCACTACCTGATTTCTCTACAAAAAGTAAGACATCCAGATGTGGATGAGGTTCAGAGGGCTGCAAACTAACAATGTGTATGTCACTCCTCCTCACACCCAGGATGTTCCGTAAAGCTCGCTGGAAGTTGCGCCAGTAGTCACCCACAAATTCTTCCGGAGTGAGATTGGCAAAGCGGATAGCGATGGTGTGGTTCAACATGTCCTGTGTGACTTGTCTGACATGCACTGTGATGTCAGCCACCGTCGTGAACTTCCCATCTGTCACGCTGACATTGAGAAGGTACTGCCCTATGTCCAGCTTTTTGTGTGCTATCAGCTTGCCCCCTGTGCTGGAAACAGAGAACAGGTTGTCCATCTGAGGATCAAGACTGTAGTTTAGAGTATCATACACGTCCTGGTCTGTGGCGTGGATCTTCCCAATGACGCCACCTGAGTATTCTTCTCCAGAAGCGGTGATGAAAATCTCCAGGGGCAAAATCGCAGGGGGATAGATGCTCTCCTCAATGACCCTAATGTCAATGTATGTCAGAGATGACAACTGAGGTTTTCCATTGTCTGCCACCTACAAGAAAAGAAAAATAAAACCACCTTCATCTATGGCACTGTTTATAACTTAATAAAACAATTTATATTACTCAAGTTCCCAAAAGATTACTAACTGGTAGATATCCATTTCTCTACACAAGAAACATATCAAAGAAAAGGACAGATTTATTTATAGCACTTCACTAATTCACACGAAAACCTAGCTCTGTCAATGACTGTGAAAAAATAAACAATGAGCTCCTTTAAAGCGCGGTGGGATAAAAATGGAAGGTATGGCAAAAAACAAGGACAGCAATTCTATGTTTGTTTGTTTTTCTATGAAATGTAAGCTGTTCAAACAGAAAAGGGTAACCGTGCCAAGCAGCTCTTCTCTATGAATCCACAACCAAACCACAAAGAAAGCCATTCACACCTTAACCTGCAGTAAGAAATGATCTTTCTCCTTCCTCTTGATGGCAGATGCAGTCAGGAGGACCCCTTGCTGGTTAACTTCAAACGCCTTCTCATCATTTCCAGTTACAATAGTAAAGACGAAGGGTGGACCGTTATGGGAAGAATCCTCATCTGTCACCACCAGCTGCAGTACGCTGAAGCCCACTGGCTTATTTTCCTGCACAAGATTAGAAACAAAATTAAACAAAAATCCTGGAACACAGCCAGATCTATCTGGGACGGACACATGAGTTTCTATAATATAAAATACATACAAAACAAAGCCTTATTGCTCTATTGGAAGGGAAGAGAAGAGAGGTGGCAAAGGGAGTGTGGTAGTGAGGAGGAGGGAAAGGAGAAGGGGTGTAGCAAAAAGGGAAGAAAAGGAGGCCGAGGAAGGAAACGTGGTAAGAAAGGATGTGTGAGGAGGAGGAGGGAGGAGGGGAGGCAGAAGGGAGGAGGAGGGGAGGCAGAAACGAGGGGGAGTCGGGCACAGGAAGAAGAGCAGAGAGGAGTAGGAGTGCAGGAGAGGAAGAGGACTGGAGGAGAGGAGGAAGAGAGGAGGCCAGGCGCGGTGGCTCACCGCCTGTAATCCCGGCACTTTGGGAGGCCAAGGCGGGTGGATCATCTGAGATCATGAGTTCGACACCAGTCTGGCCAACATGGTGAAATCCCATCTCTACTAAAAATACAAAAATTAGCTGGGTGTGGTGGCGGGCGCCTGTAATCCCAGCTACTTGGGTGGCTGAGGCAGTAGAATCATCTGAACCTGGAAGGTGGAGGTTGCAGTGAGCTGAGATGGTGCCACTGCACTCTAGCCTGAGCAAGAAGAGTATAACTCCATCTAAGAAAAAAAGAGGAAGAGAGGAAGGAAGAGGAGGAGTGGGGAGGAGAAAGAAAAGAAGTTGACAAGAGGAGGAAAAGTGAGGAGGGGGAGGAGGAGGAGTAGTGAGGAGGAGGGATGATGAGGAGGAGTGGCGACGAGGTGGACAGAGGAGGAGAAAGAGTGGAGACAGTGAAATGAGGAGGAAGTGGAGTAGGGAGGAGGTGGGGGAGCAGGTGGAGAGGGGAAGAGGTGGAGTGGGGAGGAGTGGAGAAGAGGTGGAGAGAAGAGGAGGAGTGGGGAGAAGTATGGGGAGGAGGAAGAGAAGAAGGAGGAATGGAGAAGAGGTGGAGGGAGGGGGAGTGGGGAGAAGGAAGAGAAGGTGGAGGAATGGGGAAGAGGTGGAGGGAGGAGGAGTAGGGAGGAAGAAGAGCAGGGTGAAGGAAGTGGAGTAGATGGGGCGGGAAGGAGGGATTGGGGACTAGAAGAAGAGCAGGAGGGAAGAGGAAGGTCAAGAGGGAGAGGAGAGGAAGGTCAAGAGGGAGGGGAGAGGGCAGAGAAAAGCACCAGAGGCAGCAGGTCTGATTAAACAGTAAGCTCTCAGGAATCCTAGAACAGTGAGAATATCTCAAAAATCAAAGCACACAAAGAAAAGAGATACAAGCTTGGCTTTATCTTTAAAATGCTCATCTCCTAATATTGATAGAGACTTCTTGAATTCTACATTTCCCATTTTTCTAAAAAGAAACCTTTGGATAAGAAAGAAAAGCAACAGAGGCCAATGGAAAAGCTCGTTCCAAAGAACCCCGTGACCCCCTTGGCACTCGAAGCCCACCTGGATGATGACGCTGTAGTTTCCCCTGGAGAAGACGGGCGCATTGTCATTGACATCAGACACATCGATGTTCACAGTCGTCGTGTTGACTCTGGGTGGACTGCCATTATCAGAAGCTTGAACCGTGAGCGTGTAACCTGAAATCTTTTCAGGGAAAAGGCAGAATGCATGTTCATTTTCACGAGGCCGACAGAGCGAGCTCCAATCAGGAGCGTCCTCCTGAGAGTCGCGAAGGGCAGGTCCCAGTGAGCTGCCATTATCTACTGCATCCTGCCTGTGGGCGATGCCCTAACCCCCACAAACCAGTGCACTGCAAGTAACACCCATTTCCCAACAGCAAGAACTACCGGTAACGATGAGATTCTCTGATGCCTCTCAAAAATGTACTTGTTTTGCAAAAGTGTTTTATCTTGCAGTTCTCTTAACAGAAATTAAGACGTAAAAGTCATACAAATGATTAGGACAGAAAGTTAACCTATCTCAAATGCTGCGGCTTTGGTCATACGGCAGCCGCCTTCCTTAGGGCTCACGTCTGCTCTCCGTGGACGCAGACAGACATGAGCTGCCTCCCGCACCGCAGCGCTGACTCACTTCCAACGCCTCAGGACACTCCCGCTCCCCCTCCCCCTCGATTTTCACACTCGGATTCCACTCAGCTGTCTAAATCCCTCAGGATTAGCTCGCCATGACCTCCTACAAAAGAAATACAGTCAAGTGAGATAGCTTCTTTTTCAGGGCAGTTCCCTATAAAGCTCTGCCTTCTAGAACGAGTTGTGGGAGAAGCCGGAAAGCTGGCTAGATCCCAGAGCATGTTCTACAGAACGCTGGTCCTGCAAGACGCTCCAACAACAAAGAATTCTGCTGGCACACTAGCTTGGGAACCACCACAGGCTGGCTCCTTTGGCATCTCACAAGGGACAGAAGTGTATTAAAGGATCTGGGTTCTTTAGTCAAAGATACTAAATTTATTCTGCCCCGCAGTAGGGGCAATCCTAAGCATGCTTCCCAAATCCTTAGAAAGTCCCTTCTCAACATTCACACATCAAAAGAGAAATTAAAGAATTGAGACTTTAGTGAGATATGTCATCACTATCTCCCCCAAAATTCCTTTAATCTTAGATACACCCATTATTCTTCTGAAATTTCATTCTTTATCGTCACCAGTGTCCTCCTCATTTCCAAATCGAAGGCTTCTTTTGGTTCTTCTTCACAGTCCTACCTCTCTGAGGTAGTTCCTGCTCAGCTTCCCTTCCTGGACATGAGTCTGCACAGATGAGTGAATGGATGGATGAATGGATGGATGGATGGATAGATGGGTGTTGGGTGGATGGGTAACTGGATAGACAGGTGTGTGGATAAATGGGTGAATGAATGGGTAAGTGGCTACATGGGTGGGTGGGTGAGTAGATAGGTAACTACATAGATGGACAACCAGATGGATGGGTGGGTGGGTGGATGGATGGATAACTGGATAGATGGGTGGTGGGTGGATGCACACATGACTGGATAGATGGGTAAGTGAAGAGATGTGTAGATGGGTGAGTGAATAGGTAACTAGATAGATGGGTGGGTGGTTAGGTCAGTGGGTGGATGGATGGATAGCTACAGATGGGTGGGTGGATGGATGGGTAGGTGAATGGGTGGGTAGATGAGTGGGGAGATGCATGGGTGGATGGATAACTGGATGGATGAATGGATGGATGACTGGATGGATGAATGGATGACTGGATAAATGGGTGGATGGATACTGGATGAGTGGGTGGGTAGATGTTCAGCCTTGCTGCCTCTCCTCATTTGTTCATATTTATCTCAATCCCTCATGTCACTTCTATCAACATCTCCAAGGGCAAGTACCTATCTACATTTAGGGCTTTCCAGTCTCGAAATCTGACTAAAATCTCCAAATACTGGCTGAGTAATTCTGCCTGAATATGCTATTTCCCCATAAAAACCAGCATATCGAAAGCCACATTCATTAGCCTCTCCCACCCCTTACACGTTTATACCTCATAACTTTTCTTTAATGGTAATACCCAGTCAAAGTAAGACCAAAAAATCAGGCTGCCTCTGACACCAATGCTTTCTACAGGGGCCCATATCTAAGCTGTGTGGACTCTAATTTTTCCTTTGCAAATCGTTTCTTCATTTGGTATTCGTAAACACTGAAATCCACAGATGCTCAAGTCCCTGATAGAAAATGGTGTAGTATTTGCACATAACCTATACACATCCTCCCACACTTTAAGTCATCTCTAGATTATAGTACCTAATATGGTATCGATGCAATGTAAATGGTTGTTATACCGGGGGTGGGGGTTGTATTTTCTGTTGTTGTTGTATTGGTATTTTTTATTGTTTTTCTTTCTTTTTCTGGAGGCAGGGTCTCACTATGTTGCCCAGGCTGGTCTTAAACTCCTGGGCTCAATGAATTCTCCCACCTACGCCTCCCATGTAGCTGAGACTACTGGAGGAGGCCACCACACCCGGCATTTTTTCTTCTCTAATACTTTTCGATTCGTGGTGGGTTGACTTCACAAATGCTCATACCCTAGTGCCTGTGGCATCAGGTCCAAACCTCCGGTCCTGGTTTTCTATGTGGCCAATAACCTGCGTGTAAAATACCTTCCTATTTTATCTCACTCTACTTTCTTTGTATGATTACTCCAATACAACTGGGTGAAGTCCCCTCAATAACTTTCTTGGCTTCTGTCTGCGTGCCTGTGTCCATGCAGCCCCTCACTGGAAATTCCCTTCTCTCAACCTCTATGATTCTTCAGATCTCTGGTATTATTTAAAACCCAGCTTCCAGCTTTCTGAAGTGTCTCAGAACTCTGGAACCAACAGTAATTTCTTCCTGAATACAAAGCTTTATTACCCAACCTTCATCCCAGCATGGAACACATTTCTCACACTGAGATCTCCATAGTGTAACTGCTTTTCGAGTGTTTACGTCTTGCCGTCAGTTCTTGAGGCAGTGGGTCCTGCTCACACCACGCCCAGCAGACAGGAGCACGAGGCATTTCTAGGTATTGAGGTGGTAATTTGTAAACAATGTAAATCAAACTTTTCCACTTACTGTTTCTCGGTCGAGAAGTTTGGTCACTTTGACTTCTCCCCGGCTAGGGTCAATGGTGAATGGGCCTCCCTGGTTGCCATCTATAATTGAGTAGTGGATGTGGCTGTTTGAGGGTCCGTCGGCATCGTCGGCCAGAACCTAGAACACACCACACTCCTGTTTAGGAGACAGCTAAGGAAGAGGCCGAAACCTATTAAACAAAATTTGTGATATTAATAGCTTAGCTATTTTAACACAATTATCCACAACGAAGTCAGTAATTGGTTGGCCTAACAAAGGACACTTTCAAATCTTCAAAATATTTACAAAGGTCACTACAAAAAACAGATTGACTTTACTAAAAGCTGTTGCAAAGGTCCAGAAGATACAGTTTTCACTGTACTGGGGGAAAATACACACCGTAATGACGGACTGCTCAAGAACGGCATCTTCACTGATCACTGCTGTGTAGGTGTCTTGGCTGAACACAGGGCTGTTATCGTTGACATCTGTTACGTTAATGTTCACAGTGGCAACGTCACTCAACGAAGGCGTGCCTCCATCCGTGGCCTCTATGGTTAGGTAATATTCATGAGAGCTTTCATAATCCAGATTCTCGATGATAAATACGGCCCCTGAATAGAAACCAAAATTACTTCCAGCATTTTGTAACGCCACCACATTTTCCTACTATGACTGAAACAGATGAACACTTTTGAGTACATTTAGTTTTCACTTCAAAAGTTTACTCACCATTTATGTATGTTTCCTATTTTCTTAATTCAACAATTAAAAACTATGAATCTGCCCATCCCTGGATCTTTCTCTTAATTTTCATGATATTCTTCATGTATTTAGATTGCTTTCCCAGTCAACACTACCTACATCCCTGTTTATTATAAACATGATTATTGTATCATCCCTTCCATACCATAGCTCACTCGACTTCACTCGTTTAATAAAATAAAAACATAAAAATTCTATTGTGTCCTTTCATTTCATTTTCTGTCTCATCTTTTTAAAATATTTTCCTTCTCATATTTTTAAAATAGAGATTTATATCCTTTTAACTTCTAGATAACCCTTTATTTACAACCTATCGTTTTCAAAAATCCCTTTTTTAACAATTCCTTTAACATCTTTCCTTTCACATCACTCTAGTCCTAAAGAGCCCTAAAAATAATTTTATTGTATTATAAATACAATTTGAATGGAGCAACTTTTTACAGTATTGTAAGACTTAGGAGTACGTTCGACCACAGGTTAGCAAGACAATGAAACATTCACGCAGCAGGAGTCAGCAGTTCTTACGCCTTTTGAGCTGGTTGGCAGTCTTTCCCTAAGTGTGATTCAAAGTACTCCAACTGTTCTAGATAACTAGCATGATAATGAAGTCAACTTAATATATTATCAGAAGTCCACTACAGAAACTAAAATAAAAAAGACTGGAATTACTATTTCACTTGGGAAGTTACTTTCCGTGAGTTTGATTACATAAGGACCTCAACTGACCCCTCTTCTTATCTTTACTAACTTGCTATACCTTACATCTCAACTAAACTAAGAGAACGTGATGCTCTGATTTTCTAAGTTAATTTGCTTGTATTTTCTAATGAACATGCCCAAAATGTATTAGGTAGAACTATAATCTGAAGTCTTCCAAACAACATTCAATCCCACTGTAAACAACTAAAAGAAAACTTGATTTACCTTTTTAGAACATCTACTGACAACACAGGGTCACTTAATATAAGGCAACATGGTAAGCAAATCTAGTCCTTTTAGGGGAATGAAGGGTTTCCTCTCAGATACATGGTTGGTTACCTGTTTTAGAATCTATGCTGAATTTCCCATGTTCGTTTCCACTTATTATTGAGTAGGTGATTTCGGCATTTGCTTCAATATCCCGACTTGCTGCATACACTTGAAGAACTTCAGTTCCAACGAGAATGTCCTCGGACACGGTGGCTCCATATTCGCGGTACTCAAACACAGGGGGGTTGTCATTTATGTCAAGAACTGATACAACCACAGTACCAGTGGCCGTCAGCCTCCTTGGCAAGCCTTGATCCACAGCTTTCAAAGAGAGGGTGTATACTGCCTGGAGTTCTCTGTCCAAAGGTTTTTCTAACTGAATAATTCCAGATAATTCGTTAATGGAGAACTGCCCATCAGCAGAGTCAATCAGTGAGTATAAAATCTTCCGATTTAATCCTATCAAGACATAAAATGATGTCAAAAGATTTTACATAAAAACATTTAAACACATTTTTTGTTTTGTTTTCTTGAGACAGAGTCTCGCTCTGTTGCCCAGGCTGGAGTGCAGTGGCGTGATCTTAGCTCACTGCAGTCTCTGCCCACCAGGTTCAAGTGATTCTCCTGCCTCAGCCTCCCAAGTAGCTGGGGTTACAGGTGCGCTGTAATTTTTGTATTTTTTGTAGAGAAGGGGTTTCACCATCTTGGCCAGGCTGGTCTTGAAGTCCTGACCTTGTGTTCCACCTGCCTCAGCCTCCCAAAGTGTTGAGATTACAGGCATGAGCCACTGCACCCGGCCAACACATTTTTTTAAAAAAGACAAACATGTAGATAATTTTTTTAGTGGGGTAAATGCTAATATACATTATTTGCAAATTTGTATGACTATGATCTTTAAAAAGTAAACTTTCTGGATTAGATTAACAACTTACTTTGTTAAAACAAATATAATTTCATGGGAATCTGCCTTCTTAGACTATTCTATATAGGAGCCAATACTACCGTACCTAACAAACCTTTAAAAATCAAATCTATTTATCATTTAGCTTCAGTGATAAAGATGTGAAACGCAACAAAGCAAAATTTTTGCTATTCTTCTGAAATTTCTCAGGATCACAGGATGAGTATCCCTAAACTGAAAATCCAAAATGTGAAATGCTCCAAAATCTATTAACTTTTTGAATGCAGAACTGATGATTTAAAAAAAATGCTCATTAGAGCATTTTAGATTTCAGATTTTTGGAGCCGGGGTACTCCAATGATAAGTACATAATGCAAATACTCCAAAATCTGACAAAAATCAAAACATCCAAAAATACTTCTAGTTCCAACTGTATTATAAATAAGGAATACTCAACCTGTGGTATGACTGAAGAAGTTATTCTCTGCTACCAAATGCTATAAAATATATCTTCTATAGTCCAATTTTCTCCAAAAAGATTTTGAAAGATTTGTAAACCTATAATAATAAAGCATTTGCTTCCATTATGTTCCAATGATGCTAAAAGCTCTCTCTGTCACTAATGGTTTATTTACAAAGTAACACATCACTAATTAATTCAATGGGGTATGAAGATCAGTTAATATAGTCATTAATCAGAATTGTAGATATCTCACAGCAGTAGGTTCACTGGGCACAACTTTGGAACTTTAAATATTCATTAAAAATTAATTAATGATTCTAAAGATTTCCTTCCACAACAAGGAAGGGCTATGGAGCACACGTGAGGAGGAGTGAGAGGCTGAATCTGGGGTACGTTTTGAAACAGAGGCTCCTAGGATCTCAGTGAGCAGTGCAGGGCAAGAGCACCCCCCAGGAGATACCTGAGTCGGCATCTGTGGCCTGCACTCTCGTCAGCAGCGTTCCGGGCTCTGTGTTTTCAAACACGGTGATGGCATAAGGATCGGCAGAGAACTCGGGGGCGTTATCGTTCACGTCTTCCAGCGTGAGCACAATACTGGCTTGGCAGAATCTCCCTCCTCTGTCTGTGGCCCTGACGAGAAGATGATAAACAGCTTGCTCCTCACGATCAAGGGGGGCTGACGTTTTCAGTTCACCTACAAACAAAAACAAATGACTCACTTGTAATTTAAGATGTGACCTGCAGCTGTACATCTTATTTCTTCCCCTTTTCTCTTTCAATTACTTAGTCTGAGTATTCAGTCTTCCTCTTGAGACCAATATTATCAATGACAGATTCAACAGCTGCAAGAGGCAGTGAGAGCCAGGTCTCCAACCCTGCCAGGTGCTGGCTCTTTAAGTCCTGCAGGTCTGAGGGCCTCTCACCTTGTGTTTAAGACTGCACAGGTAAAACAGCTGCCTAATTTACCAAATTTAAAAAATGTTTAAATTTAGATTCACATGTTCACAATTAGTTCCTTAGGAGGAAAATAAAAAGGTTTAACAGGAATCTTAGTTGATCCCAATTTTACTAAAATACAAAAGGAAAACAACTCTATTTTAAAATAAAATACTATGAATCATTTTGTTCGTGAAAATTCTAAATTATGCTAAATTATAAATTCATGGTCACAAATTCAAGAAAATATGCTATTTAAATAAAATGGATAAAGCAGAAAGCTTGAGTTTAACTTCTGAGAGTTTTTTTTTTTAAACAAGTGGCATAAATGCCTTCTAAATTTTAAATCCTTGGTTCAATTAGGTGATATTCTTGCTGTTTTTAAAAAATATCACCTTGAATTTTACACACTAAATTGCTGGTAAGATTTCTAAGAGATGTCAACTTCGGAGCATCAGAATACATTTGAAAAGGGCAAAATGTAATTTCAAATTTTGTGTGTGATCTAAAAATCACCCACATATATGATACTGTTGGAATATACAATTTTGTCCCAAACTCCATCATTACCTGTGTCTGGATGGGGGCTGACGTTTTCAGTTCACCTACAAACAAAAACAAATGACTCACTTGTAATTTAAGATGTGACCTGCAGCTGTACATCTTATTTCTTCCCCTTTTCTCTTTCAATTACTTAGTCTGAGTATTCAGTCTTCCTCTTGAGACCAATATTATCAATGACAGATTCAACAGCTTAAACTTTCTGGATTAGATTAACAACTTACTTTGTTAAAACAAATATAATTTCATGGGAATCTGCCTTCTTAGACTATTCTATATAGGAGCCAATACTACCGTACCTAACAAACCTTTAAAAATCAAATCTATTTATCATTTAGCTTCAGTGATAAAGATGTGAAATGCAACAAAGCAAAATTTTTGCTATTCTTCTGAAATTTCTCAGGATCACAGGATGAGTATCCCTAAACTGAAAATCCAAAATGTGAAATGCTCCAAAATCTATTAACTTTTTGAATGCAGAACTGATGATTTAAAAAAAATGCTCATTAGAGCATTTTAGATTTCAGATTTTTGGAGCCGGGGTACTCCAATGATAAGTACATAATGCAAATACTCCAAAATCTGACAAAAATCAAAACATCCAAAAATACTTCTAGTTCCAACTGTATTATAAATAAGGAATACTCAACCTGTGGTATGACTGAAGAAGTTATTCTCTGCTACCAAATGCTATAAAATATATCTTCTATAGTCCAATTTTCTCCAAAAAAATTTTGAAAGATTTGTAAACCTATAATAATAAAGCATTTGCTTCCATTATGTTCCAATGATGCTAAAAGCTCTCTCTGTCACTAATGGTTTATTTACAAAGTAACACATCACTAATTAATTCAATGGGGTATGAAGATCAGTTAATATAGTCATTAATCAGAATTGTAGATATCTCACAGCAGTAGGTTCACTGGGCACAACTTTGGAACTTTAAATATTCATTAAAAATTAATTAATGATTCTAAAGATTTCCTTCCACAACAAGGAAGGGCTACGGAGCACACGTGAGGAGGAGTGAGAGGCTGAATCTGGGGTACGTTTTGAAACAGAGGCTCCTAGGATCTCAGTGAGCAGTGCAGGGCAAGAGCACCCCCCAGGAGATACCTGAGTCGGCATCTGTGGCCTGCACTCTCGTCAGCAGCGTTCCGGGCTCTGTGTTTTCAAACACGGTGATGGCATAAGGATCGGCAGAGAACTCGGGGGCGTTATCGTTCACGTCTTCCAGCGTGAGCACAATACTGGCTTGGCAGAATCTCCCTCCTCTGTCTGTGGCCCTGACGAGAAGATGATAAACAGCTTGCTCCTCACGATCAAGGGGGGCTGACGTTTTCAGTTCACCTACAAACAAAAACAAATGACTCACTTGTAATTTAAGATGTGACCTGCAGCTGTACATCTTATTTCTTCCCCTTTTCTCTTTCAATTACTTAGTCTGAGTATTCAGTCTTCCTCTTGAGACCAATATTATCAATGACAGATTCAACAGCTGCAAGAGGCAGTGAGAGCCAGGTCTCCAACCCTGCCAGGTGCTGGCTCTTTAAGTCCTGCAGGTCTGAGGGCCTCTCACCTTGTGTTTAAGACTGCACAGGTAAAACAGCTGCCTAATTTACCAAATTTAAAAAATGTTTAAATTTAGATTCACATGTTCACAATTAGTTCCTTAGGAGGAAAATAAAAAGGTTTAACAGGAATCTTAGTTGATTCCAATTTTACTAAAATACAAAAGGAAAACAACTCTATTTTAAAATAAAATACTATGAATCATTTTGTTTGTGAAAATTCTAAATTATGCTAAATTATAAATTCATGGTCACAAATTCAAGAAAATATGCTATTTAAATAAAATGGATAAAGCAGAAAGCTTGAGTTTAACTTCTGAGAGTTTTTTTTTTTAAACAAGTGGCATAAATGCCTTCTAAATTTTAAATCCTTGGTTCAATTAGGTGATATTCTTGCTGTTTTTAAAAAATATCACCTTGAATTTTACACACTAAATTGCTGGTAAGATTTCTAAGAGATGTCAACTTCGGAGCATCAGAATACATTTGAAAAGGGCAAAATGTAATTTCAAATTTTGTGTGTGATCTAAAAATCACCCACATATATGATATTGTTGGAATATACAATTTTTGTCCCAAACTCCATCATTACCTGTGTCTGGATTTAGTTGGAATTTTTCTGCACCTGAACCCAATAATGTGTAAGTAATTTCAGCGTTAGAGCGGATGTCTGCGTCTGTGGCAGAGATCTGCATGATCAACTTTCCAGGAAGGATGTCTTCAGGAATAGTGTCTGAATATAAAGTCTGCAAAGAGTTTAACAAAAATTGTCACATAAAAACATTAACAGGCAGCACAAATGTCAAGGGAATAATGGAAAAGAAATCATTCATCTTTGACCACAGAAAACATGGGAAATGACTAAAGATAAAATCCCAAGAGCTTTGAAAACGATTTTTCTCATAAAACATAAAACACATGTGAAACAAGGAGAAGCCGTGGAGCAGCCCCCAACTCTACATTCCTGAAAGGGCCTGGTCTGATGTTCAACCTACAAAATGCTACTATGTGTCATTAAGCTGATTTCATATTCAATTCCCTATGAGAAAACGTAAGCAGTAATCGAAAATTTAAGTAGCACTCCATGTTTAACTAAAAACTGCAGAGAATACCGGTTATATCATATCTGCTTATTTCCAAATACAGGAATTTATTTTTTGCAAGTGTTCCTAACATAAATAATTGCAGTTGAGAGAGAAGCAAGTTTCATGTTATGGGAGAAAACGAAGATTCCTGAAAGCCACAGAAGGGAGCGTGAAGGCTCAGTTCCTTCCACTGCCCTGCGTGACCCTGGTGCCCAGTCTTCAGCCCCTTCGACTGCCCTGCGTGACCCTGGTGCCCAGTCTTCAGCCTCTTCCACTGCCCTGCGTGACCCTGGTGCCCAGTCTTCAGCCCCTTCTACTGCCCTGTGTGATCCTGGCGCCCTCATGCTCAAACACGGTGAACAGCTGTTTCTAGCTCCAATTATTTAGAAATCCATGCCATAAATTAAAACCTAAAAAAAATTAAGATTTGGTTGATTTTCTTAATCTGAACTCAACTACCAGTGAAGTACTCATGGAAAAGGACTCAGGAAAAAGGGTATTTCATAATAGGATGAATTTAAAGGATCTAGTGTCCCAGTCTTATTCCTGAAGATGATACAGTATTGTATCGAAATAATATCAAAGGGCTAAAAAACAACCAAAGACACTTAGTTGCTGTAAGAAAGAGAAAATGTTGCACCCCTCCTGAAAATACAAAGTACAAATAAGAACTAGAATTAACTCCTCGGCCCTTAGAAGTTCCCCTTCCTTTCACAACTGAATTTAAGGGTTCTTCCATCTTAAGTCTTTCCCTGAGAACAGCCCTATCACTTTCCACAGCCACAAGCATCTCAGACTCACAGAATCTGTGGTGGGTTCCAACTCCTCCATCCTCTTCACAATCACATTCCTCTCTATCCAGCCTTCTCCTGGCCCCGTGCACTCCTCCTCCCTGTCACTCTCAGCCTTCGTCCCTTGGCAGGTCTATTTCTTCATCACTGCACTCTCTTATCAGGCATCCATCCACAACATGCTACCCAGACAGCCACCTGCACACCATCATGGGCCCCAAATGGTCTGTTTCGCATCCCAGCTCCACTCGTCACCCTGCCTCCCCAGAGTCCTCTTCTCCTCTACCCAGGGTGGCACTGCACTGGTGTCCTCCTTCTCCTTCCAGCTCAGTCCCCTTCTCCCTTTGGAAATCTCTCTCTCTTCTTTTATCCCCTTTTTGTTAGTATCCTCTCAAATGAATTCAACTTTCAGCTATCCAGAGACAACGCCAAGTTCCCACACCTTTCCCTGATACCCATCCAACATCTCGCCTTCTCTCAGTGTCTTAAAAAAACATGGTCAACTGGATGTCCCATTACTTTAGCAAACTGGAACTGGAACTCGACACGGAACTCCTCCAAAGTCAGCCCCCGGCTCAGACTCCTCTTTGCCATGGCCTTGGTCGCTCCCTCTACTCCTGTAGAAAGTCGGGCTCAATGGCATGCCCGCCGGCTGGCACAGCAGATGGTCTTCCTTGGTAGTGGCTTTGGTCCTTTCGCTCTTTCCCCACCTCTGCTTTCCAGGGCCCCCTTGCATCCACTCCTCCCTGTCTAAATAATGGGCACAATGCTTCCAAACTAAGCTTTTTTTTTTTTGAGACGGAGTCTCGCTCTGTCTCCCAGGCTGGAGTGAGCGGTGCCATCTTGGCTCACTACAAGCTCCGCCTCCCGGGTTCCCACCATTCTCCTGCCTCAGCCTCCCGAGTAGCTGGGACCACAGGCGCCCGCCACCTCGCTCGGCTCATTTTTTGTATTTTTAGTAGAGACGGGGTTTCACCGTGTTAACCAGGACGGTCTCGATCTCCTGACCTTGTGATCCACCCGCCTCGGCCTCCCAAAGAGCTGGGATTACAGGCGTGAGCCACTGTACCCGGCCCAAATTAAGCTTCTTAAGGAATTCGTCTCATAGCATCTCTACCTTACCGATACAATAGGCTCCAAAGTCCCTATTTTCTCCAGGATAGAGTTCAGATCTCCTGGAGCGACCGCCACCAGCCACTGTCACCCAGTTCACCCTTTTCCAAGACTCTCAGTGCAGATTCCCCACTTCCGGAAAACTCAGTGGCGATTCCCACAATCCCTCCTCGCGCTCCACGGCTCCTCCCCACCCACTCCTGACGACCCAGTTACCGCCCCCGAGGCTGAGCCAGCCCTTCTCACCCTCTGGCCCCAGGGACCACCCCTGCTCGAGCCACATGGCCCTCACCTAGTCTTGGAGGGAGCAGCTCTTCCTACGTCTACTTTTAGTTCTCACTGAATGGTGGTGAGTCCCGCAGACGCAGGAAGCACGCTGTCCACCTCTGAGATTCTCTAGCATGCAGAAGAGCAGATGTCCCCAAAACAGTGTC
>NW_012102221.1:2164179-2188866 GCF_000951045.1 Mandrillus leucophaeus | reverse complement strand
ATCAGGCATCCATCCACAACATGCTACCCAGACAGCCACCTGCACACCATCATGGGCCCCAAATGGTCTGTTTCGCATCCCAGCTCCACTCGTCACCCTGCCTCCCCAGAGTCCTCTTCTCCTCTACCCAGGGTGGCACTGCACTGGTGTCCTCCTTCTCCTTCCAGCTCAGTCCCCTTCTCCCTTTGGAAATCTCTCTCTCTTCTTTTATCCCCTTTTTGTTAGTATCCTCTCAAATGAATTCAACTTTCAGCTATCCAGAGACAACGCCAAGTTCCCACACCTTTCCCTGATACCCATCCAACATCTCGCCTTCTCTCAGTGTCTTAAAAAAACATGGTCAACTGGATGTCCCATTACTTTAGCAAACTGGAACTGGAACTCGACACGGAACTCCTCCAAAGTCAGCCCCCGGCTCAGACTCCTCTTTGCCATGGCCTTGGTCGCTCCCTCTACTCCTGTAGAAAGTCGGGCTCAATGGCATGCCCGCCGGCTGGCACAGCAGATGGTCTTCCTTGGTAGTGGCTTTGGTCCTTTCGCTCTTTCCCCACCTCTGCTTTCCAGGGCCCCCTTGCATCCACTCCTCCCTGTCTAAATAATGGGCACAATGCTTCCAAACTAAGCTTTTTTTTTTTTGAGACGGAGTCTCGCTCTGTCTCCCAGGCTGGAGTGAGCGGTGCCATCTTGGCTCACTACAAGCTCCGCCTCCCGGGTTCCCACCATTCTCCTGCCTCAGCCTCCCGAGTAGCTGGGACCACAGGCGCCCGCCACCTCGCTCGGCTCATTTTTTGTATTTTTAGTAGAGACGGGGTTTCACCGTGTTAACCAGGACGGTCTCGATCTCCTGACCTTGTGATCCACCCGCCTCGGCCTCCCAAAGAGCTGGGATTACAGGCGTGAGCCACTGTACCCGGCCCAAATTAAGCTTCTTAAGGAATTCGTCTCATAGCATCTCTACCTTACCGATACAATAGGCTCCAAAGTCCCTATTTTCTCCAGGATAGAGTTCAGATCTCCTGGAGCGACCGCCACCAGCCACTGTCACCCAGTTCACCCTTTTCCAAGACTCTCAGTGCAGATTCCCCACTTCCGGAAAACTCAGTGGCGATTCCCACAATCCCTCCTCGCGCTCCACGGCTCCTCCCCACCCACTCCTGACGACCCAGTTACCGCCCCCGAGGCTGAGCCAGCCCTTCTCACCCTCTGGCCCCAGGGACCACCCCTGCTCGAGCCACATGGCCCTCACCTAGTCTTGGAGGGAGCAGCTCTTCCTACGTCTACTTTTAGTTCTCACTGAATGGTGGTGAGTCCCGCAGACGCAGGAAGCACGCTGTCCACCTCTGAGATTCTCTAGCATGCAGAAGAGCAGATGTCCCCAAAACAGTGTCCCACGGTACACCGGCACTTTGTTTCCAGTCAGATCCTTCCCCCCAAATAGCTGTATCCCCATATTAAGAGAATCCCCTCATGAAAAGTTTACAGAGCATTTTCAGTGTTAGACACAACTGTAGTCCTGTCCATAATTTAGTTATTCAGAATGAGGTTTCTGATTTATTTAGCATTCCTGCAAATAGTTCTGAAGTTTTTCCAAGTCTTACCCCATTTAACACCTCTGCTTAATCAGTAAGCAATCATAAAACACATGTCAATTACACCGCAGTCCCAAATGATGGTCATTAAGAAATTTAAATTCATAACACACAAATGCAAGGGAAGAGTTGCTTACCTTTTCACAAACTGGACTGTTGTCATTTGCATCAAGAACTTTCACTTCAACTATAGCTTTTGACGAGAAGGTGCCATCAGTTGCTGTGATAGTAAGAAGGTAATTGTCCCTTTTTTCCCTGTCTAGAGGTTTCTTCACATATACCTTCCATTCATTCTGTATATTTTCAACAGCAAACTGTCCCAAAGGATCCCCTCCTATTAAATCAATGGAGGAAGATGATAGTCAAATTTGTTGAAAGGATGAAAGTAACAGAAAAAATAAACTGCACCGTTTATTTATGTTAACAATAAATAAATGTTACCGTTTAAAAGAATTGAGCATTAAAAAAATCAATTTGGCATCTATTAGTTTTCCAATTTACAAAAAAAAGGGCAGCATTAAAATGTATAAACATAGCATTAAGACTACTAAATAATAATTTAGCTTGCATTAATACTATAGATTTTTTAATGATAATATATTTATAATACAGTAAGTATAAGGTTCAAAAGAATGAGTCACAAAAATCAAAAACAGTCTAATGAAACAACTGGTAGCTTTGCTCAGGTAACAAGCTTGAAATGAGGCTCAACAGACGTGATTTCTACTTATTATTTTAGATATTTAACTAAAATCATCCCTTAAGCCCTCAATTTCCATATAATACATATCTTACAATTTATGCTTCTAAAAATCATTTTAAATTAAACTGCCTGAAACTTTTTTACCTGTTATGAAATATGTAACTTGTCTGTTGATCTCTTCAGAATCGGCATCTGTGGTACTTAAGATGGCGATCACACCGCCGGGGGGGTCATCCTCACTCACGGTCCCTTTATAGATCTCGGCCGTGAATCGTGGTGGACTATCGTTGACATCGGTGACGGTAACATCCACAATGGCTGTGGAGGACAGCTGGATCTTTTCGCCGTGATCTGAAGCAACCACTTTAATCTGGTAATTGTCTCTCTCTTCATGGTCAAGTTCCTTTAAGGTTGTAATCCAGCCTGTTTCCATGTTAATGGCAAAGGATTCAATGACTTCCACACTTTGTGACTGATCCAGGCTATACATAACTTGGCTGTTGGTTCCTGAGTCAGCATCAGATGCCCTGATCTGAATTACTCTACTTCCCCCTGGCAGGTTTTCAACAATGAATGCCTCATATGGACTAGATTCAAAGACGGGGCTGTTGTCATTTGCATCTTTCACTTGGATACTAACATCTACAGAAGCCACCATCTCACGGTCATCCTGAGTGCACCTGGCCAGTATGGAAAACTGATACCACTTAGTTATCTCATGATCAAGACTCTTCTCCAGCTTCAGCCTCCCGCTCTGTCTGTCAATCACAAAGGACTCATCCCTATTGCTTTCTGGGGTATTCCCTTTGACCAGGCTGTAAAGAACAGTCCCACTATGTTCTGCTCGGATGAGATCTATTTCTGTTCCAATAGGCACGTCCTCCGACACTGTATAGGTATAGAAAGGTTCTGAAAATTTTGGAAGTTGCGTTTCTGGTGGAAGGATTTTGACATAGACAGGAACAACAGATTCTTTTGATGGAGACCCATTATCCACAGCTCTAACAAAGAAAGTGAAGAACTCATTTTCCAAGCCAATGAGGCTCTCCTTTGTAGTGATTACACCGGACAGTTTGTTAATTTCCAAATTCTCTTTTACACTTTCAGAGTCTGCTTCAATGGCATAGGTGACATCGGCATTGGAGCCCTCATCGGCGTCACTTGCGAGAACTTTAATGACTGAAGTCCCTTTAGCAGCACTGGATCCGATATTCACTTCGTATTTGGTCGCCCGAAATTGTGGTGCATTGTCATTGTCATCTGTGAGGATGACATTCACAGTGCAGAAGGCAACTTTGCCTCCAGCGTCCTTAGCCATTAAACGGACTGAGATCACTTTCTCCGCTGGGGTTTCTCGATCAAGTTTTTCCAAAGTAAATATCTGTCCTCTCTCATTTATGTAAAATCTGTCTTTGGCAAAGTCATTTACAATATGGTAAGTGACGTCACCATAAATACCAGAATCCCCATCCGTCGTTTTCACCTCCATCACCAGGGTATGTAGGGGAGCGTTTTCAGCTAGTTCCACTTCATATTCATTCTGAAGAAAAGCAGGGCTGTGCAAATTGCCTCCGATGACAGTCACATGAACCTGGGTGGAACTTCTAAAAACGCCATCGGAAACTGACAGGTTAAGACTGTAAAACGGCTTCAAGGTGTGCCGGCGTAGGTTTGAGAGGGTGATAATTCCTGTTGCACTGTCAATGATAAAATGTTTATGATCATTGCCGGACAGAATGGAATAGTGCAACTTGTCGATGTCCGAACTGTCTGCATCATAGGCTTTGACACAGGTCACAAAATGCCCATGAGGGGCATGCTCGCTAATTCTGGCTTCGTAAATCTGTTGTTCAAAGAGTGGTGGGTTATCATTGAGGTCGGTAACGTCCACCGTGACAATCACGTCACTGCTCAGCGGTGGCATACCACCGTCGACAGCCCTCACAAAAATCGTGTGCCGCTGGGACTGCTCGTAATCCAGAGTTCTGAGCAGTGAAATGAGGCCGGTGCTGCTGTCCACATGAAAATGATCATGACTCTTGCTGAGATTCCCAAACAGCTGGTATGAGATTCCTCTATTGGGTTCTGAATCAGAATCTGTGGCTCTGACTTGAACAACAGATGTTCCAATTACAGCTGCCTCAGACAGGGTTGCTGTGTAAGACTGCTGAGCAAACACAGGAGGGTTATCATTGATGTCCTCTACTATGATGTCCACAAATACCTCAGCATGAGCGCCCGTCAAGGAGTCCGTTGCGCGTATGCTCAGTTTATATGCCGGGTGGGCCTCAAAGTCCAGAGGAGCTATGACGTTGATAACTCCAGTATTGAAGTTAATAGTGAACTGGCTGAAAGGGTCTCCGTCTGTGATGCTGTAGAACACTTTCAAGCCTTCCGGGCTGTTAGCCTGTACGTGGACCACAGGGCTGTGCACCTGGACATTCTCTGCAATCTCTGCACTGTAGAAAGGTTTTTCAAACACGGGCATGGCTTTATTCATGACAGTGATTGGAACCATAACTTCCGCTGAAAAGGCCGGGTTCCCTCCATCTTTGGCAACCACTGTAACAAGATATTCTTTATTTAAGGTGTCAGGTTCGAATTGCTTTTTCAGTGAAATTTCACCCGAGGGTCCAATTTGAAAGTATTCATGATGTTCCTTAAGGTAGTAATGCACTTCCCCGTTTCTGCCACTGTCTCTGTCTACAGCAGTGACATGGCGAATGACATGGCCCACCTCGGTGTCCACTTTAACAACGGCGTAGTAGGGAAGGTTGACAAACACCGGTGCGTTATCATTTTGGTCTTCTACAATGACCTTCACGACAACGTGGGCCACCGCGGAAGGCTTCTGTTCTTCTGTCACTTCCACAACCACATCAAACGCCTCCTGCTGCTCACGATCGAAGGGTATACCAGTGGTTGCCAGGACTCCTGAAGTGCGGCTTATCTTAAATCTGCGATCTGGGTTGAGGATGTGATAAAACAAAGGCTCGTTGATTGGATTCCCAATGGCAGTAATGACAGCTAACGTTTTGGCCTCCGTGGAATTCTCTTTCACTACTGCAGAGTAGACATCCTGGGTAAACTTCAGGTGACTTTCTCTGCTTTCTTTCACATTAATTTTGACAGAGGTCAGGCCAGCAAACCTGCCATCGGAAGCTCTAACGGTTAGCTCGTAGCGGCTTCTTAACTGAGTTGTGTTTTGGACAGTTAGAGCACCAGTCTTGTAGTCCACGGAAAACTTCTCCCCGATGTTGCCTTCGGTGATGGAGTAAATCAACTGTGAGAATGCGCTGGAATCGGCATCTGTAGCATTTACTGTGATGACTTTTACTCCTTTGTATGTTGGCAACAAAAGAGATGCTTCATATAATGGCTTGGCGAACACGGGAGGGCAGTCATTAATGTCAATTACATGTATTGTTACATTAGCTGCATACTCAGCAAATAAACGTGGGGTTCCCATGTCATGCACTTGTACGGTGAAGTGAAAAATGCTTGTTTCTTCATAGTCCAGACTGAGGACTGTATGAATAGCACCAGTGCTAGAATCAATAGCAAAATATTTGTGTACAGATGGTTCAACAATGTGGTAAACAAGCAAAGCATTGGAGTCTTTATCAGCATCAGCTGCTCGAATCACCAGAGGGACATTCCTGTCTGTGAGGACCACGCTGTTAACTGAGGCTGACTCACTAATGAGTCCTGTATATTCTGCCTGCATAAAAACTGGCGAGTTGTCATTCTCATCCTGCAGCTGAACTGAAACTGTCGTATTAGTGGACAGACCAGCCATGTTCGTTCCTTGTATTATCAACGTGTACACGGGCAAAGTCTCAAAGTCCAGGGCTTTCTGAGTGATGATACTTCCAGAATGTGGATTAATACCAAAAGCATCACCTATATTTCCATCTTTTATTTCATACACCACCGATGACTGACTATGGGCTGTAACCATCCCAACAAAACTCCCAATGCTGACAGTTTCACTGATTTCAACAGAATAGTCTTTGGATGTAAACTTCGGAGGGGCGTTGTCAGCAACTGTGACGAAGATATGCACAGAAGTTACTTCACTCATTGGTGGACTGCCCTTATCTGTAGCTTTTACTATTAAATCATACTCCACTTGGTTACTTCGATCTAATTCTTTGGCAGTTTTAATAGAGCCCAAGACAGGATCAATCATAAAAGAATTTCCAATGTTTCCTGGAAGGAGAGGAAAACATACATGTTAGACAAAAATACAAGGAGCAATAGAAGTAGTAGTTAGAGAAACAGAAACAAAGGCATCCTCAACAATTATATTCTGAAATTAAGCAGAAACTCAGGGATGTCAACATTTGAATGGAATATTCAACTTGTTTTATTTTTATCCACCTAATATTTTACAGAATTTTGATCATGAATGATGAAAAACAAAAAACAGAAGAAACAGCCCTCTGCGCTTAAAGCCAAATCTCCCTCTCTGGGCTGCACTGGGAATGTGTGCTGGGAAGACAAGGTTATCCTTCCACAAAGCAGTTGAGTAAGTCCTTTTCCAGGAGTCCCTCAAAACACTCCTGGACCACATTTGTATTTTCAACGGTCATGACTTAAGAATTCTTAAGATGCGTATTCATTACAGAAGATTTCGATTCAGTAAGAAATTGACGTCAAGCTTCGAGGGACAATTGTCCATGGAGAGATGTGTGTAACCCGTCCCACTTTACAAGTTTTGAAGATTGCAACAACATTCCCTTCTTATCTTTTTCAGGTCAACTGATCCTCTAGGTCAGTGATTTTCCACTGGGGGCGATTCTGCGCCCAAGGAGACATCTGGCAATGCCTGCAGACATTTTTGGCTGTCACTACTGATCGGAAGAGGGTGCTCCTGGCGTCTCGTGGGTGGAGACCAGGGATGTTGTTAAGCACCCTACAACGCACAGGGCAGCCCTGCACAACAAAAAATATCTGGTTCCAAATGTCAGCAGTGCTGCAACTGAGAGGCTGCTTGAAGATATCGAGTGTCTCACCTCCTTTTCTTTGGACCTTTTCAGGCTATACTATATGTATCTTTAGCTGTAACCACAGCTCCAGAATATTCTATAATTTCGTATCATCGACCGAATCTTCAAAGAGATGAGCAGTTCTCTACAGCCCTTTTGGATAAATCAGGGCAGCATTGCAGGCTCTCAGGTTTAATCTATCCACGAGCCCTCCATCCTTTTTCTGTCTCATAAACAAGCATCCAGAATTCACCATCCTCGTCATAGCACAGAATCTGTTTTCCCCAAATGAACTATTACATTTACCCAAAACAAAGCTCACTTGCCACTTAACTGCTTTCTCAAATTCTTGCTCTAGGTTTGCCATGCATGTGGCATTTCACGGACCAGAACTACTTAGTGTGAGCTGCAAACCAGGGGATTAACCAAGCACTTCTTTCTCCACATCATTAACAGTAAACACTTCCTCTACAGTCTTCATTTCCTTCCTTTAAGACATTTTCCAAAACTCCATGGCCATTTTTTGGAGAGCAGATCCAGCCTGGCTTTCATTAAGTCTTACTGGCCCTGCATCCAGGCCCCAAGGCAGTGCCTCAGTCTGCAACAGGGCAGAGGCCCAGGCTTTCCTTAGGTCCTGATGCTCTGAGCTGAACCCTGGCCGAGGACTGGGTCCTGCTGCCTCTGCCAGGCTGTTGAGACACTAATTTCCGGCCTGTCTGTATTTATGAGTCAGTGATCCCAGGTCCTTCCTGATTGCATTTTCGGCTGTCGTCAGAACTCCAAGATCCTTTTCTCATCCCACCTGTACATCATCCTCACTGTCTAAAATTGTGACTGACTGCCTGGCCTAACACAGGAGACTGGGGCAACCATGGTGACTCTTCATCCCCACCCCTCAGACCTCCCTATGTCTGTACTCACCAGCTGACCTAGCATATTGTATATTCATTCTTCTATACCCATTTCTCTCTTACTTTGTACAGGATAATCTTATCTTGACAATGAAGCTTCAAATACGCAAGGCCTCGAGTGGAGGAATGAAGACTCTGGGCTGCGGAGGCGGCTGGTGATGCTAGAGCACACTGCTTTCTGCAAAACTTGCTCCCTGCCCTGCAGCCAAGCGGCCATTCTCTTTGTCCTCAATCAGGAGCGCACACTCATCTCAGAGCCCCAGTGTTTGATGCATCCTCTCCTGTATTCTTACTGTTTCCGTCTCATCGCCCTGTGTCTTCTTTACAGCATGGATCACAACCTTGCTCTTTATTGGCCATGCAAGGTTCAGAAACATCCTATATTATCCTTTATTATCTGGGGCATCGTGACTCTGATGAACACAGCTTGGAGCATGTCGCTGATAACAAGGTGAAACAGGAACCCAGCTCGTCATGTGATAGATGGATCCCACATACATACAGATTAAGGCAGAAGTCATCAGATTTGCAGATGGGAAAGCAGCATCACGTTTACATGAAGAAACAACGAGGGCTGCTGAGGGGCAGAGAGTGCCTCTGCCTGGCCTAACGATAGGTACGTGCAGAGACGCCGAGGGGCACGGGTGGTGGTCAACAACTTCCTACGGTGGCAGAAAAGGTCTGTACGAGGCTGGGGGCTTATTCACTGACTTTAGCTACAATATGAGTGATTTTTAAACAACTTTAAATTGTTCCCTGTATGGGAACAGGGCAATTAACTAGACAAATAGGCTAATTTTTGCTCTTAAGCTATTAAGTGGATTACACAGAACTGTGAAGGGGAGTCTGTTTCTTCCCCTGTGGACACACTCTGGATGTTCAGCTGGGGCCCACTGACCGGCAGAGTGGCACCCTCTATTGACTCTAGAGGCAATTATATTGAACTTAAGTTGGGCGAAGAAAACCAATTCTAATCAACAAGTATATTTACTTATGGAGTGTCTTCTATTTCCAGGTATTAAAATGGTTTAGAAGTAGTGGTCTAATAATCTACTTTTTAAAAAAGACATAAGAAGAAAACACCACACAGACCGGAGTATGGCACTGCCATGTCTCTAGCATATAACTCAATGCGGAGTATGGCACTGCCATGTCTCTAGCATGTAACTCAATGGTTACTGAAAATATCTCCTAATTAATTCCTTGTTCCCTGAAGACTCCTAATCAGACCAAACCTTTTACTCAATTAATTGCTGCTAGTTAAACATGCAGTGTTATGTACTGAATTTATAACTAGTCTTTTTGAACTTTAAATGTAATCTGACACAAATGAGAAGCAGGTAAATACCTTTTACTCAATTAATTGCTGCTAGTTAAACATGCAGTGTTATGTACTGAATTTATAACTAGTCTTTTTGAACTTTAAATGTAATCTGACACAAATGAGAAGCAGGTAAATATGAGTAACTTAAATGAAAGGCATTGTATGAACATTTTATAGTTTGTACTATTCCAACAGATGTCCACCTCCTCCATCCCCAGCATATGCCCACACACCCTCCACAAAACTCTACTGCATGTTAATGGCAGTGGTCTCCTACAAAGTAACTGCTGAGCATAATTTTTATATTACCAAAACTATAAAAATAGCTTCTTAAAAGCCCTAATTCTATGCCAGAATAGGCCACTGGTATTATCTATTCATTGAGGAGGGAGTTCCATTCTCAGAATACCAGATTCCTAACCCTATCAGTCATTAGAAGCATTCAAAGAATGCACATGCTTTTACTCAGACACCAACAATCACATTTTAACCACCCAGTTGTTGAAAATTCGGTGAAAGCTAAGGGGAAGTTTAACGTTTTCTCCTACATAAACTCAGCCAGTTTGTCTGTGGCAGAATTACTTTATTGAAGTACTCAGGCATGCACAAATGGAAAGCACTGTTTTTCTAACTGCAAATTTCTGAACCAGTGGAAAAAAACTTCATCTTTATTCAAGGCACTAACTACACTACATTTTAACACCGCAATCACAGGCAGTGTATGAGATCTTATTTGTGACTAATGAACTCAATTTGGTTGTTTTAAGGGAAACAAATGAAATTTCAAATATGTTAAATAAACATAGTTTAACCACTTAGAACACATCAGTAAGTTTTTTAAAATGACTCTCCATTTCCCCCAATTTTGATTACCTGATCTATAGTTAATCTGTACCTGTAACAAGCCTAACGCCTAGGAGAGACAATTTCTAAGTATGCAGAGCTACAGACTTAGAAAAAAAAACACAAGTTAAATGGAAGATTTTAATTCTCTAAACTCATTACAAAGAAGACTGAAAGGGACTATATTTCTCGTACTAACAATGGTGCTGAAGAAAACGGAAAACTGTCAACTGTCTTCTCAACATTTCATCACTTTCAGAGGATCTGGCCGAGCAGGAAGTCCTAAAGCAATGTGAGCCCTGACTGCACAGAACCGTTTCCACTGAGGTGGAACTTTCACGAGACATGCATTGGGGACCCAATGGCAACCCCTTACCTACCATGCCCAAGGATGAATGCTCCTAACACAGCACCTGGCACATAAGTGAGCTTCATCAGCCCACGGAATGAATGAATGAATGAATGAATGAATGAATGAATGAGGGAATGGTAGCAGAAAACAGACCAAAAACATCCTGCTATGCCGGGATTGCTTCCTGGTGATCCCCCTGGATAAACCGACTCTGGATCTCTTGGCCTCTGGGTCCCGGAACCGTCCAGGCCCACAGCTCCAGCCGTTTTTTTTTCTGCCCTTGCTGCCTCAAGCCCCACCCCAGCAGGCCCCAGCTCTGGGGTCTAGTCCTCAACCCAGTTCCATGAGGGAAATCCACCTGTTAAAGGCAAGGGGCAAAAATCCAGGTAACTGTGGAAGGGGTGGGAGGGGCAGGCACCTCTTCCTGAGGTTTGAGCCACTTACAACGAGATGAGTCAACGCTGATACGGAGCTTCCTGCTCTGCTGAAGAGAAAATACTCTCTGACAAAAAAGTAAAACGTTAAATTACTAGGCAAGTATCTTCCTAAGTGTGTTTAACCAATATTATAGAAGAAAGTGTGGTTAAAATAATTTCAGAAATACTGAATTGGTCAAATAAAGTTTCCTATACTGTGGGGCTTCTCAGAGCCTTGAACTGGGCTAATACTGTGAATCCCCCAGAACTTCCCCAAACTGTCTGATGGGCTAAAAGTTAAAAAATAAAAAATAAAAATAAAAAAAATCCTCTTTCTCCTAATATGCAAAATTGTATCTAGAGATCAATTTAAGCAATTGTGGCAGATACACAGAAATGCTTCAATACCCAGAACTGATATTGGAAAAGTAGAAACAGACTTTTAACAATTGCAAATTTAAAATGCCACTGAATGCTCCAAAAATACCTGACTCAATCGAGTACAGCACTTCGGCATTTTTCCCTTTGTCCTTGTCCAGCGCCGTCACCTGCAACACAACCGAGCCGACGGCCGCCGATTCATACACCCGCCCTTTGTAGGAGGAAGCGGTGAACCACGGGGCATGGTCATTCGTGTCGCTGACATTGACCACAATCCTTGCAAAGTTGCGTTTTACAGGCACATCTTGATCTCGTACCTAAAGGAATCGACACATTATCAATCCCATTGGTGTTTTTCTTATAACTAACTGGAAATCACAGTTAATCCCACAAAGGCCTCAGGACCAATGGTGGGAGGAGAGAGGCAGAGTGCCTACCATGACTGTGAGGGTGTGCTGGTGAACGGCTTCATGATCGAGTTTCTCAGAAGTATAGAGAGAGCCGGTTGCAGGATCGAGACGGAATTTCTTGAGACTCAGTGGATCTCTGCTGCTCTGCAGAGTGTAGATTAGTCTGTTTTTCTCATCCTGATCCACAGCACTGATGCGCACAATTTCTGTTTCTGGCACCGTATCTTCAGGAATAACAACTTCATACTTCGATGTAGAAAACTGAGGACGATGGTCATTTGTGTCTATTACTTTGATGAATACCTGTAATGGATGACAAAATGGCTCGTACAATAATATGTCCAATTACGATGTTTTAATACTTAAAGAACCATGAACAAAAGTCAAACACATTGAAAGAATGACACTGTGGCAAAATAAAATACAAATAGGAGAAAGGCAACAAAAACCTACAATCATACATGTCTTATAACATTTCTCACGGGTATATTACTTATCTAAATATGAGTCAGATAATGATGATCTATCTGAATTCTTATAACTATGAAGACAAAATGTGTGTACTTTTCACACTTGCCACGTCTTTATGTGGGCTTAACTTCTCTTATGCCTCCACACAGAAGGTATCTGTAGATCACTCATGTACAGATAACAATTTACTTTACCAGGATTTATAGAAGACTAATTTCTTATATCAGATTGGAATCTGCAACTACCAATCTACTGAGGTGAGTAAGATATATGATTATACTATCTAAATTTCTCATTCTCATTTTTGACATCCCAAGCCCCAGATCATAGTTTTTTTTAATATGTAAAAAGAAAAAATAAGAAATGTGTTTAGAAATCACCATATTTCTGTAATCATAAACCTACATGTATGTAGTAAATATGTTTACTCCCTAAAAGCAATTTAGTCAATAGACTGAAAAAATAAACTCTCTTAATTGTGTCCACATAAAGTAAAAACCTTTGGAGGAAAAAAAGCAAATGTTAAGAAACTTGGTACTAAGCTAAATTAGAAACAAACAAAACTTTGACAGTAAGAGGATTAATTTTCATAATGAAAAAACCTATGGATTTGGCACAGTGGAAATCACTGCCAATTACAAAACATGGTTTAGAGTTTATGAAGAAAACTGCGCTTCGTGGGGGCATACGGATCTGCTGTCCAAGCAGCACAGGAGGCCAGAGACCCAGGCAGAGCTGTCAACCACATGGAGAAGGCCATGAACAGAGGCCTTCCGTGAGGGCTACATCAGTGTTCTCATAGAAGACCAAAACATCAAGGATGTTTTAGTTAAAAAAAACATAACATGACATTTTGTATGAATTCTAAATGCATCCACCAAACCATGGAAAGGTTTCATGTGAAAGCTATGTAAACCTTTAAAACTACAGATGCCTCACTTTTACAGGTCAATGATGATCCAGAAGGGATGACTATAAAGGCAATTACCATAAATTAGATTATATATTAATTTCCACTATACATTTAAAAATTACTTTTCCCATGTATTGGATACTGGGCAGAGAAGTTTAATCCTGCTCCAAGCTCAACTATTATTAAGTAGAAGGAACTGAAAGTAAAAGCAAAATTCAATTGAAACACACTGATCGTGCATTTCCATGCACAGTGCTTGCCTACATAACACAGTGGGTGTGAAATTAGCATGCAACAGTCCCTGCCCTCACAGAGCCACCAGGCTCACCAGGCAATGTTCTGCACATGCACAGCCTAACCATGTCTCATATACTATCAAGTAAGTTTTTAAGAGTCCGGAGACTGGCTGAGATGTTCAGAAAGCTCTTAAGAGGGAGACAATGATTTCTTGGATGTATTTTTGGTTGGCAGGTGAGTAAGTATGAGGAAGGGCTGCCTCAAAGACATGAGGGCAAGCAGTGGGATGGAGCATCCTGCCTTTAGAGGTTGGAGAGGACCTGGAACTCAGGGATGATATAGTAAAGGAGCAAGAAGGCAGAATCAAATATGCGGAGCCTCGACTCCAGAACTGATGTGGGAGGATTACACAGCTCCTTTTGGTCAGAAGAAACTCACTTCCAAGATGAGCGGCAGGGATGAAGAATGGCGACTGGAAGGTGAACTGAGTGTCGGTGGGACAAGAGCGCAAACCCGAGCTGATGTGCAACAAAACTATGGTTTTCTGAGTGCTTACTGGGTGACAGGCTCTCAGGGAGTGAAGAACAAGCGCCCTGCGGGTCATCTCATCAACCTTCCTAAGACCTCCAAGAGGATGATTACCACCACCCCCACTTTCCAGGTGAGAACATGGACACACAGAGAGTTACAGCTATTTGCCTCTGGAAAGGAATACAAGAGGTGGAGCCGGGATTCCGACCAAGTGAGCTGCTCCAGAGGCCACGATGCTGATGCTCGAGAGAAAGTGAAAGAAGATATGAAAGCAAAGCTGTTTGAAAGAAAGAAAACAAAAGGTAACTGGATTTGGTAAGTTACCTGGAGATACAAGAGAAAGCCAAGTGACTGGAATCAATAGCGGTCAGCATCCTAAGCCACACACGCAGGACAGGCAAGCCGGGAGAAGAGCTGTTTCCGTAGGGCACTGGCAATTCTCCCACCGTCCTGCCGCCTACCTCTGCTGGAGGCTGCCTGCTTGACCCACCAACGCTCACCTAAACCTTCTCAAATCGGCATCTGCTGCCCCTGACCTGGAGACACAATGGCTGCTCTGTTGATTTTTGAATGTTACTTCCAAGCCCCAATCCATCCCCGCGGTATCCTAGCGTCTCACCGCTCAGCTAATTCCTCTGCTCTTCAATCCATCCCCGCTGTATCCTGGTGCCTCTCACTGCCCAGCTGAGTCCTGTGCTCTTCTCCAGGTGGCCGCTGCTGCCCCGTTCCACCTGCTCCCGCCCAAATTCGTATTTCCAGGTTCTCAGCTCAAGAGGAAAAATAATCTAAACACAAATCATTCCCTCTGTCCCACACCTTAACAGGTCAACCTGGGCTCACCGTTCTCCTACAGTCCGACTGCCTTTCCTTGTCAGCAATTAGGATAGCATCTAGAGCCTATGACAATGGCCCAAAATAAGTTACAGAAGTATCTTTATACTTCTGAAACAATGAAATTTAAGATATTCTGTGTTCCCAAGGAAGAAAACTAGACTCTCTTTCCTGGGTTTTACAGGAATTTTAGTCGATACACATCATATTTCATGCTAAACTTTTCACTGCACTAATTAAAAATACAATTATTGGGAAAGAGTTGCACTGTTAATTACTCATAGAGGTGTTGTCTTTAGTAATGAGAATGCTTGGCAAAGACGGCCACCTCCACAGCTTATGAAGCTCCTTCTGTTAGATTTCTGGGTAGTCGATTCTGTGAACTGGTCTACAGTTATGCCCCTTAAATCCTTCTCTCAGAATTATCCTGTTAGATTTATTATAATTTATGATGTTTTTATTCTCATTTTTGTGCTCTAAAATTTTACAAGGGCTTATGTTTAAAGAAAGAAAATCAATAGATTTTGCTTGTTTCTACAATGAGAACAGCTACCAACTAAATTGAAATTTTCACACCATACTAGAACTTTTACAAGACAATCTCAAAATGACCCCGAAAGCATACAGCATACATATATCAATTTTATATACACTAAAAATCACAAGCATTTAGAGAAATATTTTTGTAAATGGCTTTAAATTATCTACCCATTTATTAATCGAAAAGACATCACAGACGATAATTTTTATCTTTTAATGCAGCTCAATGACTTAGCAGATGATCTGGCTCACTTAGGATTTAAAACAGTGTAATCTAATGCTAGAAAACTGAAACTCAAAGGCATCTTGTTCTCTGACATTTAACCTCTTTCTTTTTCATTTAGGCCACAGTAGGTTATAAATACACCTTTAGCTCTGCCAGCCTCGTGGAAGCTCCAAGAAGGCAAGATTGTTGCCTGTTTTGTTTCCTGCTATTCACCTTCCAGAATGGTACCTGGCATGTGACAAGTATTCAACAAATACTTGTTAAAGAAATGAGTGAATGACACTCTGCTCGCTCCTGAAACCTCACGATGATTCTTCTCTCTAGGAATATTCCTTCTGTACACTTCAAACGGCCCACACTGAGAACCAAAGAAAAGTAGTAAGAAAGAAGAGAATTTAAATTTAACTTACAGGGTTTTAACACGTAAGTGTGAAATCCCCATAATCTGGCCATCTCAATTATCAGATAGGAGCAAATAAAGGTGTTAAAGGAATGATGAGAACAATTTTATTAGTTATTTTACATAGCCAGGAGGAATCCAAAAAAAGTGATTTAGAAGATGAATCACTCTATCCAGTTTTGCTGAAACTGATTTAAACAATTCATTCTCAATAGTGATGTACTTTACGTTAATATAGTTTAAAATGAGCATAAAATTCGAAGATTTTGATGGCATAACGTTGGTCTGGTTTTGTTTTTGAAGTCTTCCCTCAAAATTCTCAAAACTGCTTAATTATATGCAAAACCTAAATTGGGATATGGAATTTTCTTTCCCTAAATAAAAATTCTTAGTGTGCATGTGTGTAAACTATACCAACACACAAACTCTTCTGATTTTAGACCCTCACAGGGCAGAATCCACCGCTCGTATTTCCTGTGGACCCTCCCAGTCAGAATGTTATCTCCATCCTCCTCTGACAACCGTATCACTAGTAATTCACTTACCTGAGTGAGGATAGTGGCGGTTCCATCTGTGGCCTCGACTGTGAGGTTGTAGTTTGACTTCTGTTCTGCATCAAGAGGTTTGGCAACAATGATGGTTCCAGTTCCCTTGTCCACATCGAAGTGACTGTCGTAGTTGCCACCTAGTTTAAATTGGGACAAAAAAAAGTAAAAACAGTCACAGGATAACACTCCGTAGTTTATTTTGTGGCTTTCTAATACTTAATGGCACTGAAAAAAACTTCTAATGTACTAGCAAAGAGTTTCCAAGGAGGAGCATTTTGAAAGACAAGAGTGGCCAATTAGAAAGACAATGCTTGTTATGGCAAAGTGAACCCTAATTGTCCAGGAAGCAACTAACTGAAAAAAAGCAAGAAAGCAACTCTGAAAACAAAGACATTGCTAATACTGCCAATGAGTTACTTTCAATTTGCTTTTTCAGGGGTTCTGAATTTCTCTTCAATCTTTATCTTAGTAGTTATACAAACCATTACTGGGCCATTTAAAAGTTTACTTACTAAGAAAACTTTCTGATACTTTCAGCAAATTGGCCTAATAAAATAGCTATTAAAAATCAATGTTAACTCTAAAAAAAAAATAGTGGTAGTTAACTTCAATTAGTCCTGGCTACTATAAACTATTTGAAAATTTTTTTTTCTCATTTTTGACAAACACAAAGCCTAATGAAATAAAAGTTTCTATCCTACTAATATTATCCAAATATTTTTGATAAAACTCTCTTTTCAAATCCATTGACCTAGATATAAAATGAAATGGAATGAAAGAAAATAGAGGCTTAATGTCATGATGAAATTCTACTACTAAATCTAACCAAGAAACAAAACAACACACACGACGTCTTAAGAGAAACCTAAAACCACAGGGCAAGGTGAGCATTACGTGTCAACATGTTGGCGAATGGGATGGGTGACCATGCGCACACTATGGAAAAAAAAAAAAAAAACAGCAATGGAAGATAGTCATTGGAAATAAAAAAGTTAAAAAAAAAACAAGGCTTTTATTTTAGATCTCATAATCTGAGGCAAATTATGTGATCTCAGCAGATACCTTCTGCTGTACAGTTCGGGTCACAAGTCATCTGAAAGATGTAAAAAACTTCTCTAGCAAGCGTGTCTCCTGGCACAGCCAAAAAGAAGCAAGCACGCATGGAAAGCAAGCACAGAATAAGAGCAATCAATCAAACCAGGTCCAAGCACAGCAAGGTTACACAGCGAGGTCAGGTACTGCACAGCAGCAGCCTGTCGATCTGGAAATGTGATAAAAGTTAACAGAAAGCAAACAAACGATTTTGAGTATCGTTAACTATGAAAACAGTCTCTTTTTCCCCTTCCCTTAAAAGTATGCCGTAAGAGTTTCATAGGTGTTGATGACATGGATTTCATACAATCACCAAACTGGTAAAAGAGCCCAACCATTTAGCATGAAAGTTCCAAAGGTAAGGCCTGGCCCGACACACCCAGGGGTCTGGGTCCATCAGCTGCAACTTTTGGGGGCTTGGGAGTAACATGACTAAGGGGCAGAAGAGGAAAAACGGACATAAAATCTCCCCTAGAGAAATGAATCGCAACAGATACACTTGTTCTTAAATACCCTTGTAACTAAAATGTGAGGAAACAATTAAAAAAAAAAAAAAAATCTAAGATGCCAAAGTCTAACGTGAAATTTAAAAAATATGTTGACTAGGGTATTACATTCAATGTGTTACCTAAACTACATGACAAATAAGAAGAAATGGCTTTAGCAAGTAAACTTTACTGGAGGACGAAATAATCTAATGAATCCTCATTCCTGTTGAAAATGAGATAAATAAAACTAAAAACCCATAGCTGGTACAACTTTAAAGGTATACGAATCAAAATTTGTAAGCTTATTCCCTCTTAAATATTGACATGTGACAGTCACACAGGCATAGCTACTGTAAATGTTCCAATCATATTCACTAAAAATAACGATGTTTTTAGTGGTTATGTTATCAATAATTAAACATTAAGAAGTTGTGCTTTTGGACCAAAACATTCAGGGCTTTTGTCTGTAACTCTTTGATGAACTTTTAAAAAATTTTATTTTTAAATTAATAACTTGGTAGAATAGAGGACCTATTTTAAACAAGTTTAATATATGCTATATATTGTGAAAAATTTTGCAATCAAAATATTATGGTTTAAAGCAAATTCTTCACCTGTCAATCGTATTCCCAATTTTAAATCCTGACACGTGCCCAAAACTCATCAAACCGTATGCAGATTCTCCTCAGTGTAACCCGTAAGGACAACGAAAACGAGGAGGAATGCTTACCCGTGATGTCAAACCAAAGAGGTATGCCAGGAGGCTCAACAGATATTACTCCAATCATGTGAGCAACGGGGTCACTTTCCATCACAGTAAAGGTAAAAAATGATTCTTCAAATGAAATGGGCTCCGGGGACGGTTTGGGTTTGGAGATCCATTCAATGTGGAGTCTGGTGGTCGATGACTTTTGAGGGCGACCATTGTCAACTGCCTTAATCTGCAACATTTGGGCAGAGGGGATTAAAAACAGCAAATCAGAAGTTACCACCCAGAAATGAATGGAGCACAGACTGGTTTGGTCTTAAACTGAGCCAATTTCAAACATTTAACATTTGTATACTGTGTGCTGAATGCTTGATGAAAGAACAATGATTTCATGACCACATGCAACAGAAACAATGAGCACCCTGAGTGACAGATGAAAAGGAAAAACAAACCCGTGCTTCTCCAACATCATCCGGCACTGCCTAACGGGGCCATTAGGTCACAAACACTTCAGCCATTTACAAAACAGAAATAAAGTTACTAAAGAAGAAATGCAAAATAAGGTCTATAGTCACAACATATAAAAAATTACACTACTACAATCTGAACTCACGGAAAGAATATCATATTCTCCAGCTGCTGAAAACTTCTTGGACGAAACCACCCCAGTTTTCGGTTCAATGAAGAATTTGCCGTGCTCATTCCCTTCTTCGATGCTGTAGGAGATTTCGGCATTGGGGCCTTGATCTTTGTCGGTGGCTATAACGCGATACAGGGGCTCCCGTCTGGCATTTCTTTCCCGGTCTGGCTTTTCCCGCTCAGGGAGTCTGATTTTGTAGAACTTTTGCAGAAACTGAGGTTTGTTGTCATTTTCATCAAGGATTTTCACAATGACTCTTGCAATGGTTGATTTGGGGGGACTACCATTGTCTGTCACAGTAACCTGGTTTTTTAAAGTTAACAGATAAACATGTTAAGATACACTATATAAAAAGGATCTTCTTCCTAACGCTACTCCGCATGTGTGTGAAGCTCTACCTTTCGCAGGGCACGAGGACTCAGACACAGCAGCTCCTCATTCCAACAACAGCGCTGGAAGGAGGTGAGGCAGCACCTCCTATCTCTACAGGGAGAGAGTCATGGGGGCAGGCATGGCTAAGAAAGAAACAGCCGCACCCCTGCACGCCTTCCTGACCACGCCGGCTCTCTTCTCACACTACTGTAACTTGGAAAGTGAACCTCACCCAAATGTTAAGCTACCAAAAACTCAATACCTTTAGGCCATGGAAGTGATACGTGAAGATTCGGCTTTACACATTTAAAGAGTCTTCTTAAAAACAATACAGTCTACATACTTAAAAATAAAATTTCCAAATATCACGTAAAAAATGTTAAACTTCATCAATAAAATATGCTAAATTGTCATTTAAAAGTATGTGTTAAATAAATAGCACATCTTTTAATACTAGTAATCACCATTTTATTTTGGCTGTTTTCCTCTACAGATATTTTATAGGAGTGGACCTAAACATTTAAATTTAAGACCAACTCATTAAATAAGATTTTCAGTAAAATGATGTTAAAATAACTTTCATTTTAAGTAAACTATCCATACATTCTTATATTCTATTTCGGAAAAAATATCAGAGAGTCTTGAGGACTGCACTGATGACTGTTTCCATATCCATAAGAGACCATTTCACCCTTAAATCAGATGTTCACGTTTATGTCAATGGGTACATTAAATGTAATGGTATTAGTAATGCTTATTCTCCCCTCATCCACACCCCACCTTCTTCCAAATGAATTACCAAAACACTAAAAAGAGCCAAGCAGACTGAAGTCTGGCAGTTGTAAATCCTGTTGCTTATTCTCCCCTCATCCACACCCCACCTTCTTCCAAATGAATTACCAAAACACTAAAAACAGCCAAGCAGACTGAAGTCTGGCAGTTGTAAATCCTGTTGCTTATTCTCCCCTCATCCACACCCCACCTTCTTCCAAATGAATTACCAAAACACTAAAAACAGCCAAGCAGACTGAAGTCTGGCAGTTGTAAATCCTGTTTCTTATTGTATGACTATACCCTGATGGTGCTTGTCAAAAATATTTAAGTAGTTGTTTTGCTTTGTGTTATTTACCTTCCTAAGCTTTTTCAAAATAAAAGTATTACTATTTTAATTTTAAACTCTCGAAACATTTCCTTTTCATCAGTTTGCATATGAGCTTTAGAAAAACAAGAAAGAGAAATACAAGCAAGCACTCTGTTTTTTAGTATTCATCACCAAATTGTTTCTAACTTTGGGTTCAAGAACCAGTAGCTAGCTAGTTACAGCTTTCAACACCGAATGCAGACACACTATCTTTAAGACAGCCAAATCAATGCCAGCACTGGCTCTCAAATACACCACACCAAAAGGACCCTACTGAAAAATACAGAAATTATGTATGCTGAAGGGGAAATTTATTTCCCATCAATGTCCAAAAATTACTTTCAAAGTGCTATACATCTGGTATCTGCTTCCACTTAGCCTTTGATACTCACTGAGAAAAGAGGGCTCTGGAGTGAGGTATGCAATTAATGTGAAATTTGCAAGGACTGGAGCAAAATGTCAATGTAACTACTGCTCTCCCATCTTCTCATCTGTTTATTTTTGTCAGCCACCACACTCGCCCCTTCTGTCAATCCTTGTAGTGAGAGAATGAAAATTCAAAACTGCTCTATCGTAAAGAAAATGAATTCAAGGGACCTTTACACTCTAAGAACTAAAAACTCAAGATGTAGTAGATGAAGCAGTTCCTAACGGAGAAAGCACCATGGCCATGAAACCACTTTTCCCAGAGGGGATTCCCAATTCCCATGCACACACAGAAAAAATGTGTGTACGCATGCACACACACAGACACACACTGCACAACTACAAAAAACTAAGTATTTACTGACAACGTTAAGAAAACTTGACCAAGGATAAAATGAAATTAAGCAGGCATTATAAACAGCAATATTAAAAGAAATTTTCAGAAGTTACAGTTTAGAATTTTGTCACTTATACTGTTAAGAGTGGAAGAAGAGCGCTGATAACTCAATTAAACAAAGGCAGGTGGCCTTTTCCAAGCCTAACTCTGACAGTGAACACCAGCCTTCCACACGGGACAGAGGGATATCTCTACGGGGCCTCTCCGCGGTCTGCCTGTCTCTTAGCCGCTTCCTGATGACACGGACCCGCGATCTCATCAACCTGACGTCCACGTTACGCTCCACCTTCCCTCTCCAAGTTACTCGTGGTCTTTTTCTGCAATGGATTTACTATTAGCCAAAAACCAGGTGACCAATAAATGATAAGCAGCTGTGGGTTTTCTAAGGCCTAAAAGGCATTGTAAAGTAGCCATGAGAATGAGAAGTCTTATTAGAACTTTCTAGAAGAGCACATCTGAGACTTCCATCTACTTTTACTTTTGAGGCATTTAAGAAGCACCAACTAAGTAATTCATAGTTTAAAATGCAAAAATAATGCAATTGTTTAAGAGCAAAAAAATGAATCTGGAAACAAATTACCTCTAGTTAAAAAGGTTGAAATAGATCTATAAACACCAACATAAATATATCTCAAAACATAACAGTAAAGGGGAAAAAAGATGCATACAGAAAAATATCACTTATGTAAATGCAAATGAATTCTACGTGACACTGTTTACTGTTCTGTTTGCCCTGTGTGTCTGTGTGAGCATAAAACACAAAGATCGGAATGGGGTCCATGACAGTGGCCGTGTATTCTGGTAAAGTCATTGAGGGATAAAGGGCACAAGAGCTATATTCATTAACAATTTCCTTATATTCCTTTTTCCTAATAACCAGTAAATAATATTAATACAACAAAATATTAATAGCTAAGAATACTGGTTTATGGGAACAAGATTGTTCTTTCATGATACTTATAACTATGTCTTTAAGTATTAAAGATAAAAAAAAATACCTCTAATATGTGTTCATCTTGCTGTTCTCGGTCTAGCTTCCTTGATGTAGTTGTGATGAGACCTGTAAAACGGTAACAGTTCATTAATCCTCACAAAATAAGGTCAATTACAAAATATTGCAATTAAAATCATACTCTTGGCCAGGCACAGTAGCTCACGCCTGTAATTCCAGCACTCTGGGAGGCCCAGGTGGGTGGATCACTTGAGGTCAGGAGGCCAGGCACAGGAGCTCACGCCTGTAATCCCAGCACTCTGGGAGGCCCACGTGGGTGGATCACTTGAGGTCAGGAGTTGGAGGCCAGCCTGGCCAACATGGTGAAACCCTGTCTCTACAAAAAATACAAAAATTAATCAAGCGAGGTGGCGCGTGACTGTAATCCCAGCTACTTGGGAGACTGAGGCAGGAACTGCTTGAACCTGGGAGGTGCAGGTTGCTGTGAGCAGAGATCACACCAGTGCACTCCAGCCTGGGCAACAGAGTGAGGCTCCGTCTCAAAAATAAAATATAAAACAAAACCAAACTCTTTTAAAAGTCTAAGCGAATTTCTTCTCAAGAAAAAAAGAAGAAAGAAATTTCTTACTAAAGAAATTTAATTTCCAGGTATGGTTAGTTATTTTGTCTACAAACAATAGCATACTTTATACTTTCTTACTTTAATGACTCATAAACGTATTGGATAAATGACAAATAGTAAGAAAGTGGAAAAACTCAAATCAGTTACATTTTCTGTTTGTTAGTGGTTTCAATACACATTTTGTCAGAAAAGATTTTTTAAAAGTGAGATGAAGCTATCCAGGATTTCAATCTCATCCATCTCCTTTAACTGCTCAAGAGATAACTGAGAGTTGACAGAAATAACTTCTATAACTGTATTAAAAAGGGCTATTGAAAATAAAATGTTAACTCTAATTTACTACCTTTGAATTATCCACTCTCATAAATAAAGAACTGTTATAAAAAAGCAATGTAATTTTCTGGGTAATCTTGCTCATTTAATTTCTCATCCAAGAAAATTAATGATTCTCAAATTCCATATTCTAGAAAAAAAAATTTCCTATCAAACTAGGCTATCTATACGAGTTTTGAACTCTCTTGAGAACTTTAATAACTGCTCAACTGTCAGCATATGTTGGAACTAGAAGGTAATTACAATTTATAAAATATATTCTTGTGCTCCACCAAAACCACAAACAAAATTCCCCTAACCACTAAAATGTCGTCCCTAATCTGTGTTGATGGTGACAGGTGCATCCAGCATGATCTGCACCTCTGACCTTAAAATCAGGTGGAGCCTGTGTGGCAGGACAATTACCAGGGCTAAACGCTCTCCTGCCAGCGCTGTTTTTTTTTTTCCCCCCCATAGGGAAATACTTCAAATAACTCACATTTAGGAATAGACTTTATTAATCTAATCTGTTTTCTCCCATAATCTTAACTAATTTCACTGAACTATCAATTAAGGGATATTCAAAATGTTTCTCTGCAGTTGTCAGTGAAAGTTTTGTGTTTTCATTTAATTCAAAGGTTTCTTTTTTCCTTAGTTACTAAGAATCTAAATTAACACTATTTTCCTCCCAATTGGACGAAACAGTGTTCTCTTTTTAACACGGACAACAGAAGACTGTATCATACCGCCACACTGGGGTTTCCCCAGACCACACGTACAGATTAAAAGGGGCTAAAGGGAAACACTTCACACTGCTTAAGGGTGTAAAAATGACACTTAAATGTGGCACAAGCTTAATTTTCATTAGTCAAAAACCTTTTAAGTTAAATCTTTTTTCCCCTACCAAAAATGTACCACC
>NW_012102221.1:2160668-2161234 GCF_000951045.1 Mandrillus leucophaeus | reverse complement strand
AGCCAAGCAGACTGAAGTCTGGCAGTTGTAAATCCTGTTTATTAAAGTATGACTATACCCTGATGGTGCTTGTCAAAAATATTTAAGTAGTTGTTTTGCTTTGTGTTATTTACCTTCCTAAGCTTTTTCAAAATAAAAGTATTACTATTTTAATTTTAAACTCTCGAAACATTTCCTTTTCATCAGTTTGCATATGAGCTTTAGAAAAACAAGAAAGAGAAATACAAGCAAGCACTCTGTTTTTTAGTATTCATCACCAAATTGTTTCTAACTTTGGGTTCAAGAACCAGTAGCTAGCTAGTTACAGCTTTCAACACCGAATGCAGACACACTATCTTTAAGACAGCCAAATCAATGCCAGCACTGGCTCTCAAATACACCACACCAAAAGGACCCTACTGAAAAATACAGAAATTATGTATGCTGAAGGGGAAATTTATTTCCCATCAATGTCCAAAAATTACTTTCTTTTTTTTTTTTTGAGACGGAGTCTCGCTCTGTCGCCCAGGCTGGAGTGCAGTGGCCGGATCTCAGCTCACTGCAAGCTCCGCCTCCCGGGTTTACGC